>NW_024470849.1:1693844-1703844 GCF_017639515.1 Carcharodon carcharias
GGGGATGTGGGGTTTGGGGGGTATGTGGGGTTTGGGGAGTATGTGATGTTTGGGGGGATGTGGGGTTTGGGAGTATGTGGAGTTTGTGGGGGATGTGGGGTTTGGGGGGGATGTGGGGTTTGGGGGGTATGTGGGGTTTGGGAGGGATGTGGGGTTTGGGGGGGATGTGGGTTTTGGGGGGTATGTGGGGTTTGGGGGGTATGTGGAGTTTGGGGAGTATGTGGGGTTTGGGGGTATGTGGGGTTTGGGGGGTATGTGGGGTTTGGGGGGATGTGGGGTTTGGGGGGGGGATGTGGGGTTTGGGGGGTATGTGGGGTTTGGGGGGGATGTGAAGTTTGGGGGGTATGTGGTGTTTGGGGGGTATGTGGGGTTTGGGGGGTATGTGGGGTTTGGGGAGGGATGTGGGGTTTGGGGGGTATGTGGGGTTTGTGGGGGATGTGGGGTTTGGGGAGTATGTGATGTTTGGGGGGATGTGGGGTTTGGGGGTATGTGGGGTTTGGGGAGTATGTGATGTTTGGGGGGATGTGGGGTTTGGGGAGTATGTGGAGTTTGTGGGGTATGTGGGGTTTGGGGGGGATGTGGAGTTTGTGGGGGATGTGGAGTTTGGGGGGTATGTGAGGTTTGGGGGATATGTGGGGTTTGGGGGGATGTGGGGTTTGGGGGGGATGTGGGGGTTTGGGGGGTATGTGGGGTTTGTGGGGAATGTGGGGTTTGGGGAGTATGTGATGTTTGGGGGGATGTGGGGTTTGGGGGGGATGTGGGGGTTTGGGGGGTATGTGGGGTTTGTGGGGGATGTGGGGTTTGGGGAGTATGTGATGTTTGGGGGGATGTGGGGTTTGGGGGTATGTGGGGTTTGGGGAGTATGTGATGTTTGGGGGGATGTGGGGTTTGGGGAGTATGTGGAGTTTGTGTGGTATGTGGGGTTTGGGGGGATGTGGAGTTTGTGGGGGATGTGGAGTTTGGGGGGTATGTGAGGTTTGGGGGATATGTGGGGTTTGGGGGGATGTGGGGTTTGGGGGGGATGTGGGGGTTTGGGGGGTATGTGGGGTTTGTGGGGAATGTGGGGTTTGGGGAGTATGTGATGTTTGGGGGGATGTGGGGTTTGGGGAGTATGTGGAGTTTGTGGGGTATGTGGGGTTTGGGGGGGATGTGGAGTTTGTGGGGGATGTGGAGTTTGGGGGGTATGTGAGGTTTGGGGGATATGTGGGGTTTGGGGGGATGTGGGGTTTGGGGGGGATGTGGGGGTTTGGGGGGTATGTGGGGTTTGTGGGGAATGTGGGGTTTGGGGAGTATGTGATGTTTGGGGGGATGTGGGGTTTGGGGAGTATGTGGAGTTTGTGGGGTATGTGGGGTTTGGGGGGATGTGGAGTTTGTGGGGGATGTGGAGTTTGGGGGGTATGTGAGGTTTGGGGGATATGTGGGGTTTGGGGAGTATGTGGGGTTTGGGGGGGATGTGGAGTTTGTGGGGGATGTGGAGTTTGGGGGGTATGTGAGGTTTGGGGGATATGTGGGGTTTGGGGAGTATGTGATGTTTGGGGGGTATGTGGGGTTTGGGTGGATGTGGGGTTTGGGGGGTATGTGGGGGTTTGGGAGGGGGTTTTGGGAGGGTGGTATGTGGGGTTTGGGGGGTATGTGGAGTTGGGGGGATATGTGGGGATTGGGAGGGGGTATATGGGGGTTTGGGAGGGGGGTTTAGGAGGGTGGTATGTGGGGTTTGGGAGGGATGTGGCATTTGGGGTGTATGTGGGGTTTTGGAGGGGGGAAGTGGGGTTTGGGAGACGGGTTTTGGGAGGGGGTATGTGGGCTTTGGGGGCATGTGGTGTTTGGGGGGTATGTGGGGTTTGGGAGGGGGGATGTCGGGTTTGGGAGGGGGATGTGGGGTTTGGGGGGTATGTGGGGTTTGGGGGGTATATGGGGTTTGGGGAGTATGTGGGATTTGGGGGGTATGTGGGGTTTGGGGGTATCTGGGGTTTGGGAGGGGGTATGTGGGGTTTGGGAGGGGGGATGTGGGGTTTGGGGGGTATATGGGGTTTGAGGAGTATGTGGGGTTTGGGGTGGTATCTGGAGTTTGGGAGGGGGATGTGGGGTTTGGGAGGGGGGATGTGGGGGTTTGGGGCATGTGGGGATTAGGAGGGGGTATATGGGGTTTAGGAAGGGGGGTATGTGGGAGTTGGGAGGGGGATTTGAGAGGGCAGTATGTGGGGTTTGGGGGGCATGTGGGGTTTGGGGGGGATGTGGGGTTTGGGGGGGGTATGTGGGGTTTGGGGGGTATGTGGGGTTTGGGGGGTATGTGGGGTTTGGGGAGTATGTGGGGTTTGGGGGGTATGTGCGGTTTGGGGAGTATGTGGGGTTTGGGGTGTATGTGGGGTTTGGGGGGGATGTGGGGTTTGGGGGTATGTGGGGTTTGGGGGGGATGTGGGGTTTGGGGGGTATGTGGGGTTTGGGGGTATGTAGGGTTTGGGGAGTATGTGGTGTTTGGGGAGTATGTGGGGTTTTGGGGGATGTGGGGTTTGGGGAGTATGTGGGGTTTGGGGAGTATGTGGGGTTTTGGGGGATGTGGGGTTTGGGGGGATGTGGGGTTTGGGGGGATGTGGGGGTTTGGGGGGTATGTGGGGTTTGGGGGTATGTAGGGTTTGGGGAGTATGTGGTGTTTGGGCAGTATGTGGGGTTTGGGGGGGTATGTGGGGTTTGGGGAGTATGTGGGGTTTGGGGGGTATGTGGGGTTTGGGGGGATGTGGGGTTTGGGGGGTTTGTGGGGTTTGGGGGGATGTGGGGTTTGGGGGGTATGTGGGGTTTGGGGAGTATGTGGGGTTTGGGAGTTGGGAGTGGGGTGGGGTTGATAAGTCAAAGAGTGATTCTCCCACCCCCAGCTTGCTCCCCACCCGCCTCCCCACCACCGCCCCCCACCCCACCTCCACAGCCCCCCCAACCCCCCAGCCAGCCTCCAGCGAGTTGCCTCCTCTGACACTGACCTCCGCCCCCTCCCCATCGTTTCAGTCATCGACTGCGGGGAACCCAAGGCCCTGGAGAACGGGATGTTCGCGACGGTGAAGGGCAGCTCTGTGGGCAACGGGTACCTTTCCCAGGTCAGATACTCGTGTGAACAGCGTTACAAGATGGAGACGCGGGGGAGCGGTGAGTACAGAGGGAGAGTGGGAGGGGGGGGCGGGAGGGTGAGAGAGTGAGGGGGATAGAGGGAGGGGAGGGGATGGAGGGTGGGAGGGTGAGAGAGTGAGGGGGATAGAGGGAGGGGAGGAAGGGAGAGGGGAGGGCAGGAGAGTGAGTGAGTGAGGGGTATTGATGGAGGGAGGGAGAGGGGAGGGCAGGAGAGTGAGTGAGTGAGGGGTATTGATGGAGGGAGGTAGAGGGGAGGGCAGGAGAGTGAGTGAGTGAGGGGTATTGATGGAGGGAGGGAGAGGGGAGGGCAGGAGAGTGAGTGAGTGAGGGTTATTGATGGAGGGAGGTAGAGGGGAGGGCAGGAGAGTGAGTGAGTGAGGGTTATTGATGGAGGGAGGTAGAGGGGAGGGCAGGAGAGTGAGTGAGTGAGGGGTATTGATGGAGGGAGGTAGAGGGGAGGGCAGGAGAGTGAGTGAGTGAGGGGTATTGATGGAGGGAGGTAGAGGGGAGGGCAGGAGAGTGAGTGAGGTGTATTGAGGGAGGGAGGGAGAGGGGAGGGCAGGAGGGAGAGGGGAAGGTGGGGAAGTGAGGAGAGTGAGGGGAGTGAGGGGGATAGAGGGAGGGGAGGGGAGGGATGGTGGGAGAGTGAGAGAGTGAGGGGTATTGAGGGAGGTGAGAGGAGGGTGGGAGAGTGAGAGAGTGAGGGGTATTGAGGGAGGGGAGGGAGAGGGGAGGGTGAGAGGGTGGGAGAGTGAGGGGTATTGAGGGAGGGGCGGGGAGGAAGTGTGAGAGAGTGGGGGGATAGAGGGAGGGAGGGAGAGTGGAGGGTGCGAGGGAGAGGGGAGTGTGGGAGGGTGGGAGAGTGAGGGGTATTGAGGGAGGTGATGGAGAGGGGAGGGTGGGAGGGTGAGAGAGTGAGGGGGATTGAGGGAGGGGAGGCAGAGGGGAGGGTGGGAGAGTGAGAGAGTGAGGAGGATTGAGGGGGGAGGGAGAGGGGAGGGTGGGAGGGTGAGAGAGTGAGGGTTATTGAGGGAGAGGAGGATGAGGGTAGGGTAGGAGAGTGAGAGAGTGAGGGGGATAGAGGGAGGCGAGGGAGAGGGGAGGGAGGGAGTGTGGGAGGTTGAGGGGGTGGGAGAGTGAGAGAGTGAGGGGGATAGGGTGAGGGGAGGGAGAGGGGAGGGTGGGCGTGTGAGAGAGTGAGGGGGTTAGAGGGAGGGGAGGGTGGGAGTGTGAGAGAGTGAGGGGGATAGGGGAGGGGAGAGAGAGGGGAGTGTGGGAGGGTGAGAGAATGAGGGGTATTGAGGGAGGTGAGGGAGAGGGGAGGGTGAGGGGTGGAGAGAGTGAGGGGTATTGAGGGAGGGGAGGGAGGGTGGGAGGGTGAGTGGGTAAGACAGTGAGGGGGATTGAGGGTTTAGAGGGTGAGGGGAGGGAGGGAGAGTGAGAGAGTGAGGGGTATTGAGAGAGGGAGGGAGGGGGGAGGGCGGGAGGGTGAGAGAGTGAGGGGTATTGAGGGAGGGGAGGGAGGGGGAGGGCACGAGGGTGAGAGAGTGAGGGGGTTTGAGGGAGGGGAGGGGAGTGAGGGTGCGAGGGTGAGAGAGTGAGGGGGATAGAGTGAGGGGGATAGAGGGAGGGGAGGGTGAGGGGAGGGTGGAAGAGTGAGAGAGTGAGGGGTTTTGAGGGAGGGAGAGGGGAGGGAGAGTGGAGGGCGGGAGGGTGAGAGAGTGACGGGTATTGAGGGAGGGGAGGGAGGGTGGGAGGGTGGGAGGGTGAGAGAGTGTGGGGTATAGAGGGAGGGTGGGAGGGTGAGAGAGTGAGGGGTATTGAGGGAGGGGAGGGGGAGGGAGTGAGGGGTATAGAGGGTGAGGAGTGAGACGGGATGTTGGGAGGGTGAGAGAGTGTGGGGTATAGAGGGAGGGTGGGAGGGTGAGAGAGTGAGGAGGATAGAGGGAGGGGAGGGAGAGGGGAGGGTGGGAGGGTGAGAGAGTGATGGGTATTGAGGGAGGGGAGGGGAGGGAGGTTGTGAGGGTGAGAGAGTGAGGGGGATAGAGGGAGTGGAGGGTGAGGGGAGGGTGAGGGGAATAGAGGGATGGGAGGGTGAGGGGAGGGAGGGTGAGCGTGTGAGTTTGAGGGGAGGGTGGGAGGGTGGGAGGGTGAGGGGGATAGACGGAGGGGAGGGAGAGGGGATGGTGGGAGAGTGAGAGAGTGAGGGGGATTGAGGGAGGGCAGGGTGAGGGGAGGGTGGAAGAGTGAGGGGTATTGTAGGAGTGGAGGGAGAGGGGAGGGTGGGAGGGTGAGAAAGTGAGGGGGATTGATGGAGTGGAGGAAGAGGGGAGGGTGGGAGGGTGAGAGAGTGAGGGGGATAGAGGGAGGGGAGGGGAGGGGAGAGTGAGAGAGTGAGGGGTATTGAGGGAGGGAAGGGAGAGGGGGTGGCGGGAGAGTGAGAGAGTGAGGGGTATTGAGGGAGGGAAGGGAGAGGGGAGGGTCGGAGAGTGAGAGAGTGAGGGGTATTGAGGGAGGGAAGGGAGAGGGGAGGGTGAGAGGGTGAGAGAGTGAGGGGTATTGAGGGAGGGGAGGGTAGGGAGGGTGTGAGAGTGAGAGAGTGAGGGGTATTGAGAGAGACGAGGGAGAGGGGATGGTGGGGGGGTGAGTGAGTGAGGGTATTGAGGGAGGGGAGGGTAGGGAGTGTGAGAGGGTGAGAGAGTGAGGGGGATAGAGTGAGGGGAGGGAGAGGGGAGGGTGAGGAGATGGTGGGAGAGTGAGTGTGAGGGGGATTGACGGAGGGACAGGGGAGGGAGAGGGGAGGGTGTGAGAGTGAGGGGTATTGAGGGAGGGGAGAGGAGTGGGGTGGGGGATAGAGGGAGGGGAGGGGAGGGAGAGTGGAGTGCGGGAGGGTGAGAGAGTGAGGGGTTTTGAGGGAGGGGAGGGGAGGGAGTGAGGGGGATAGTGGGAGAGGTGTGAGAGGGGAGGGTGGGAGGGTGAGAGAGTGAGGGGTATTGAGGGAGGGGAGTGAGAGGGGAGGGTGGGAGGGTGAGAGAGTGAGGGGGATAGAGGGAGGGGAGGGTGGGAGGGTGAGAGAGTGAGGGGGATAGTGGGAGGGGAGGGAGAGGGGAGGGTGGGAGTGTGCAAGAGTGAGAGGTATTGAGAGAGGGGAGGGTGAGGGGAGGGTGGAAGAGTGAGAGAGTGAGGGGTTTTGAGGGAGGGAGAGAGGAGGGAGAGTGGAGGGCGGGAGGGTGAGAGAGTGAGGAGGATAGAGAGAGGTGAGGGATAGGGGAGGGTGAGAGGGTGAGAGAGTGAGGGATATTGAGGGAGGGGAGGGAGAGGGGAGGGTGGGAGGGTGAGGGAGTGAGGGGGATAGAGGGAGGGGAGGGAGAGGGGAGGGTGGGAGGGTGAGAGAGTGAGGGGTATTGAGGGAGGTGAGGGAGAGGGGAGGGTGGGAGGGTGAGAGAGTGAGGAGGATAGAGGGAGGGGAGTGACGGGGAGGGTGGGAGGGTGAGGGAGTGAGGGGGATTGAGGGTTTTGAGGGTGACGGGAGGGAGGATGAGGGGTGGGAGGTTGAGGGGATGGTGGGAGGGTGGGATGGTGAGGGGGATAGATGGAGGGGAGAGAGAGGGGAGGGTGCAAGAGTGAGAGAGTGAGGGGTATTGAGGTAGGGGAGCCAGGGTGTGAGGGTGACAGAGTGAGGGGGATTGAGGGAGGGGAGGGAGAGGGGAGTGTGCGAGGGTGAGATAGTGAGGGGGATAGAGAGAGGGGAAGGAGAGGGGAGGGTGGGAGGGTGAGAGAGTGAGGGGGATAGAGGGCGGAGGGAGAGGGGATGGTGGGAGGGTGAGGAGAGGGTGGGAGAGTGAGAGATTGAGGGGGATTGAGGGAGGGGAGGGAGAGGGGAGGGTGGAAGAGTGAGAGAGTGAGGGGTTTTGAGGGAGGGAGAGGGGAGGGAGAGTGGAGGGCGGGAGGGTGAGAGAGTGAGGGGGATTGAGGGCGGAGGGAGAGGGGATAGTGGGAGGGTGAGGAGAGGGTGGGAGGGTGCGAGATTGAGGGGGATAGAGGGAGTGGAGGGAGAGGGGAGGGTGGGAGATTGAGAGAGTGAGTGGGATTGAGGGATGGGAGGGAGTGGGGAGGGTGAGTTGGTGAGAGAGTGAGGGAGATTGAGTGTTGGGAGGGTGAGGGGAGGGTGAGGGGGTTAGAGGGATGAGAGGGTGAGGGGAGGGAGGGTGAGGGGTGGGAGGTTGAGGGGAGGGTGGTAGGGTGGGAGGGTGAGGGGGATAAACGGAGGGGAGGGAGAGGGGAGGGTGGGAGGGTGAGAGAGTGAGGGGGATAGAGGGAGGGGAAGGAGAGGGGAGGGTGAGAGAGTGAGGGGTATTGAGGGAGGGGAGGGAGAGTGGAGGGTGGGAGGGTAAGTGAGTGAGGGGGATAAAGGGAGGAGAAGGAGAGGGGAGGGTGGGAGGGTGAGACAGTGATTGTTATAGAGGGAGTGGAGGTAGAGGGGAGGGTGGGAGGGTGAGAGAGTGAGGGGGATAGAGGGAGGGGAGGGTGGGAGGGTGAGAGAGTGAGGGGGATAGAGGGAGGGGAGGGAGAGGGGAGGGTGGGAGTGTGAGAGAGTGAGAGGTATTGAGAGAGGGGAGGGTGAGGGGAGGGTGGAAGAGTGAGAGAGTGAGGGGTTTTGAGGGAGGGAGAGGGGAGGGAGAGTGGAGGGTGGGAGGGTGAGAGAGTGAGGAGGATAGAGAGAGGTGAGGGATAGGGGAAGGTGAGAGGGTGAGAGAGTGAGGGGTATTGAGGGAGGGGAGAGAGAGGGGTGGGTGCAAGAGTGAGAGAGTGAGGGGTATTGAGGGAGGGGAGGCAGGGTGTGAGGGTGACAGAGTGAGGGGGATTGAGGGAGGGGAGGGAGAGGGGAGTGTGCGAGGGTGAGATAGTGAGGGGGATAGAGGGAGGGGAAGGAGAGGGGAGGTTGGGAGTGTGAGAGAGTGAGGGGTATTGAGGGGGGAGGGCGCGAGGGTGAGAGAGTTAGGGGGATAGGGGAGGGGAGGGAGAGGGGAGGGTGGGAGAGTGAGAGAGTGAGGGTTACTGATGGAGGCGAGGGAGAGGGGAGGGTGGGCAGGTGAGAGAGTTAGGGGTATTGAGGGCGGGGAGGGGAGGGAGAGGGGAGGGTGGGAGAGTGAGATAGTGAGGGGTATTGAGGGAGGCGAGGGGGGAGGGTGGGAGGGTGAGAGAGTGAGGGGGATAGAGGGCGGAGGGAGAGGGGATGGTGGGAGGGTGAGGAGAGGGTGGGAGAGTGAGAGATTGAGGGGGATTGAGGGAGGGGAGGGAGAGGGGAGGGTGGAAGAGTGAGAGAGTGAGGGGTTTTGAGGGAGGGAGAGGGGAGGGAGAGTGGAGGGCGGGAGGGTGAGAGAGTGAGGGGGATAGAGGGCGGAGGGAGAGGGGATAGTGGGAGGGTGAGGAGAGGGTGGGAGGGTGCGAGATTGAGGGGGATAGAGGGAGTGGAGGGAGAGGGGAGGGTGGGAGGTTGAGAGAGTGAGTGGGATTGAGGGAGGGGAGGGAGTGGGGAGGGTGAGTTGGTGAGAGAGTGAGGGAGATTGAGTGTTGGGAGGGTGAGGGGAGGGTGAGGGGGTTAGAGGGATGAGAGGGTGAGGGGAGGGAGGGTGAGGGGTGGGAGGTTGAGGGGAGGGTGGTAGGGTGGGAGGGTGAGGGGGATAGACGGAGGGGAGGGAGAGGGGAGGGTGGGAGGGTGAGAGAGTGAGGGGGTTAGAGGGAGGGGAAGGAGAGGGGAGGGTGAGAGAGTGAGGGGTATTGAGGGAGGGGAGGGAGAGTGGAGGGTGGGAGGGTAAGTGAGTGAGGGGGATAAAGGTAGGAGAAGGAGAGGGGAGGGTGGGAGGGTGAGACAGTGATTGTTATGGAGGGAGTGGAGGTGGAGGGGAGGGTGGGAGGGTGAGAGAGTGAGGGGGATAGAGTGAGGGGAGGGTGGGAGGGTGAGAGAGTGAGGGGGATAGTGGGAGGGGAGGGAGAGGGGAGGGTGGGAGTGTGAGAGAGTGAGAGGTGTTGAGAGAGGGGTGGGTGAGGGGAGGGTGGAAGAGTGAGAGAGTGAGGGGTTTTGAGGGAGGGAGAGGGGAGGGAGAGTGGAGGGTGGGAGGGTGAGAGAGTGAGGAGGATAGAGAGAGGTGAGGGATAGGGGAGGGTGAGAGGGTGAGAGAGTGAGGGGTATTGAGGGAGGGGAGAGAGAGGGGAGGGTGCAAGAGTGAGAGATTGAGGGGTATTGAGGGAGGGGAGGCAGGGTGTGAGGGTGACAGAGTGAGGGGGATAGAGGGAGGGGAAGGAGATGGGAGGTTGGGAGTGTGAGAGAGTGAGGGTTATTGAGGGGGGGAGGGTGCGAGGGTGAGAGAGTTAGGGGGATAGGGGAGGGGAGGGAGAGGGGAGGGTGAGAGAGTGAGAGATTGAGGGGTACTGATGGAGGCGATGGAGAGGGGAGGGTGGGCAGGTGAGAGAGTTAGGGGTATTGAGGGCAGGGAGGGGAGGGAGAGGGGAGGGTGGGAGAGTGAGATAGTGAGGGGTATTGAGATAGGGAGGGAGAGGGGAGGGCGCGAGGCTGAGAGAGTGAGGGGTATTGAGATAGGGGAGGGAGAGGGGAGGGCGCGAGGGTGAGAGTGTGAGGCGTATTGAGATAGGGAGGGAGGGGGAGGGCGCGAGGGTGAGAGAGTGAGGGGTATTGAGATAGGGAGGGAGAGGGGTGGGCACGAGGGTGAGAGAGTGAGGGGTATTGAGGGAGTGGAGGGGAGCGAGAGAAAGAGAGAAAGTGTTAGAGGGTGAGAGAAATCCCTGTGTTTCTGTCTCTGTCTCTCTCACTGTCTCAGTCTCTCCCTCTCTCTATCTCTCTCTCTCGCTCTGTCTCTGTCTC
>NW_024470849.1:1791344-1863844 GCF_017639515.1 Carcharodon carcharias
TGTCAGGGTGAGGGGCTCAGGGTGAGTGGTCAAGGTGGGGGGTCAGGGTGAGGGGGGCAGCATGAGGGGGTCAGGGTGAGGGGACAGGGTGAGTGGCTCAGTGTGAGGGGGTCAGGGTGAGGGGTCAGTGTTGGGGGGCCAGGGTGAGGGGTCAGGGTGAGGGGTCAGTGTGGGGCTTCAGGGTGAGGGGGTCAGTGTTGGGGGCCAGGGTGAGGGGTCAGGGTCAGGGGGTCAGGGTGAGGTGTCAGGGTGAGGGGTCAGGTTGAGGGGTCAGTGTGGGGCTTCAGGGTGAGGGGGTCAGTGTTGGGGGCCAGGGTGAGGGGTCAGGGTCAGGGGGTCAGGGTGAGGGGCACAGGGTGAGGGGTCAGGGTGAGGGGCTCAGGATGAGAGATTAGGGTGAGGGGGGCAGCATGAGGGGGTCAGTGTTGGGGGTCAGGGTTGGGGGTCAGGGTGAGGGGTTAGGGTGAGGGGTCAGGGTGAGGGGCACAGGGTGAGGGGTCAGGGTGAGGGGCTCAGTGTGGGGCTTCAGGGTGAGGGGGTCAGTGTTGAGTGACAGGGTTGGGGGTCAGGGTGAGGGGTTAGGGTGAGGGGTCAGGGTGAGGAGCGCAGGGTGAGGGGTCAGGGTGAGGGGCGCAGGGTGAGGGGTCAGGGTGAGGGGCTCAGGATGAGAGATTAGGGTGAGGGGTGCAGCATGAGGGGGTCAGTGTTGGGGGTCAGGGTTGGGGGTCAGGGTGAGGGGTTAGGGTGAGGGGTCAGGGTGAGGGGCACAGGGTGAGGGGTCAGGGTGAGGGGCTCAGTGTGGGGCTTCAGGGTGAGGGGGTCAGTGTTGAGTGTCAGGGTTGGGGGTCAGGGTGAGGGGTTAGGGTGAGGGGTCAGGGTGAGGAGCGCAGGGTGAGGGGTCAGGGTGAGGGGCGCAGGGTGAGGGGTCAGGGTGAGGGGCTCAGGATGAGAGATTAGGGTGAGGGGTGCAGCATGAGGGGGTCAGTGTTGGGGGTCAGGGTTGGGGGTCAGGGTGAGGGGTTAGGGTGAGGGGTCAGGGAGATGGGCACAGGGTGAGGGGTCAGGGTGAGGGGCTCAGTGTGGGGCTTCAGGGTGAGGGGGTCAGTGTTGAGTGTCAGGGTTGGGGGTCAGGGTGAGGGGTTCAGTGTGAGGGGTCAGGGTGAGGGGTCAGTGTGAGGGGTCAGTGTGAGGGGGGCAGCATGAGGGGCTCAGTGTTGGGGGTCAGGGTGAGGTGTTAGGGTGAGGGGTCAGGGTGAGGAGGTCAGGGTGAGGAGGTCAGGGAGAGGAGGTCAGCATCAGGGGGTCAGGGTTGGGGTCCAGGGTGAGTAGTCAGGGTGACGGAGTCAGGGTGAGGGGTCAGGGTGAAGGGTTAGGGTGAGGGGTCAGGCTGAGGGGGCCGGGGGGGCGGTCAGGCTGAGGGGTCATGGTGAGGTGTCAGGGTGAGGGGTCAGGTTGAGGGGCTCAGTGTGGGGGGGTCAGGGTGAGTGGCTCAGTGTGAGGGGACAGGGTGAGGGGTCAGGGTGAGGGGCACAGGGTGAGGGGTCAGGGTGAGGTGTCAGGGTAGGGGGCAGGGTGAGGGATCAGGGTAAGGGGTCAGGGTGAGGGGTCAAGGAGAGAGGCTCAGGGTGAGGGGGTCAGGTTGAGGGGTCAGTGTGGGGCTTCAGGGTGAGGGGGACAGTGTTGAGTGTCAGGGTTGGGGGTCAGGGTGAGGGGTTAGGGTGAGGGGTCAGGGTGAGGGGCACAGGGTGAGGGGTCAGGGTGAGGGGCTCAGGGTGAGAGGGTCACGGTGACGGGACACGATGAGGGGTCAGTGAGAGAGGCTCAGGGTGAGGGGTCAGGATGGGGGGTCAGGGTGAGGGGTCAGGGTTAGGGGGTCATGGTGAGGGGGTCAGGGTGAGGGGTCAGGGTGAGGAGTCAGGATGGGGGGTCAGTGTGAGTGGTCAGGGTTAGGGGGTCATGGTGAGGGGGTCAGGGTGAGGGGTCAGGGTGAGGAGTCAGGATGGGGGGGTCAGGGTGAGGGGTCAGGGTTAGGGGGTCATGGTGAGGGGGTCAGGGTGAGGGGTCAGGATGGGGGGTCAGGGTGAGAGGTCAGGGTTAGGGGGTCATGGTGAGGGGCTCAGGGTTAGGGGGTCAGGGTGAGGGGTCAGGGTGAGGAGTCAGGGTGAGGGGCTCAGGGTGAGGTGTCAGGGTGAGGGGTCAGGATGGGGGGTCAGGGTGAGAGGTCAGGGTTAGGGGGTCATGGTGAGGGGGTCAGGGTGAGGGGTCAGGGTGAGGAGTCAGGGTGAGGGGCTCAGGGTGAGGTGTCAGGGTGAGGGGCTCAGGGTGAGGTGTCAGGGTCAGGGGGTCAGGGTGAGGTGTCAGGGTGAGGGGTCAGGATGGGGGGTCAGGGTGAGGGGTCAGGGTTAGGGGGTCATGGTGAGGGGGTCAGGGTTAGGGGGTCAGGGTGAGGTGTCAGGGTGAGGGGCTCAGGGTGAAGGTGTCAGGGTGAGGGGTCAGGGTGAGGGGTCAGGGTGAGGAGTCAGGGTGGGGCTTCAGGGTGAAGGGGTCAGTGTTGGGGGTCAGGTTGAGGGGTCAGTGTGGGGCTTCAGGGTGAGGGGGTCAGTGTTGAGGGTCAGGGTTGGGGGTCAGGGTGAGGGGTCAGGGTGAGGGGTCAGGGTGAGGGGCACAGGGTGAGAGGATCACAGTGACGGGACACGATGAGGGGTCAGTGAGAGAGGCTCAGGGTGAGGGGTCAGGATGGGGGGGTCAGGGTGAGGGGTCAGGGTTAGGGGGTCATGGTGAAGGGGTCAGGGTGAGGGGCTCAGGGTGAGGGGTCAGGTGAGGGGCTCAGGGTGAGGGGTCAGGGTGAGGGGCTCAGGGTGAGGGGTAAGGGTGAAGGGCTCAGTGTGAGGGGTCAGGGTGAGGGGTCAGGATGAGGGTATCAGGGTGAGGGGGTCAGGGTGAAGGGCTCAGTGTGAGGGGTCAGCGTGCGGGATCAGGGTGACGCGGTCAGGATGAGGGGTCAGGTTTAAGGGTCGGGGTGAGGGGCTTAGTCTGAGGGGGTCAGGGTGAGGGGGTCAGGGTGAGGGGCTCAGGGTGAGGGGTCAGGGTGCGGGGTCAGGGTGTGGGGCTCAGGGTGAGGGGGTCAGGGTGATGGGCTCATGGTGAGGGGTCAGGGTGAGGGGCTCAGGGTGAGGGGTCAGCGTGAGGGGTCAGGATGAGGGGTCAGGGTGAGGGGCTGAGGGTGAGGGGTCAGCGTGAGGGGTCAGGATGAGGGGCACAGTGTGAGGGGTCAGGCTGAGGGGGTCAGTGGGGGCTCAGGGTGAGGGGTCAAGGTGAAGGTTCAGGGTGTGGGGAGATGGGTGAGGGGTTAATGTGAGGGGTCAGGGTGAGGGGCACAGGTTGAGTGGGTCAGGGTGAGGGGGTCAGTGTGAGGGGTCAGGGTGAGGGGTTAGAGAGAGGGGTCAGGGTGAGGGGTAAGGGTGAGGGGTCAGGATGAGGGGGTCAGTGTGAGGGGCTCATGTTGAGGGGTTAGGGTGAGGGGTCAATGTAAGGGGCTCAGGGTGAGGGGTCAGGGTGAGGGGCTCAGGGTGAGGGGTCAGCGTGAGGGGTCAGGATGAGGGGTCAGGGTGAGGGATTAGGGTGAGGGGTCAGGGTGAGGGGTCAGGGTGAGTAGTCAGTGTGACGGGGTCAGGGTGAGGGGCTCAGGGTGAGTGGTCAAGGTGGGGGGTCAGGGTGAGGGGTCAGAGTGAGGGGGTGGAAGGGGTCAGGATGATGGGCATGGGGTGAGTAGTCAGGGTGAGGGGTCAGGGTGAGGGGTCAGGGTGAGGGGTCAGGGTGGGGGGTCAGGGTGAGGGGTCAGGGTGCGGGGCTTAGTGTAAGGGGGTCATGGTTGTGGGCCAGGGTGAGGGGTCAGGGTGCGGGGTCAGGGTGAGGGGTCAGGGTGAGGGGCTCAGGGGGAAGGGGTTGAAGGGGTCAGGATGAGGGCACAGGGTGAGGGGTCAGGGTGAGGGAGTCAGGGTGAGGGGTCAGGATGAGGGTCTCAGGGTGACGGGTCAGCGTGGGGGTTCAGGGTGAGGGGGCAACATGAGGGGGTCAGTGTTGGGTGTCAGGTTTGGGGGTCAGGGTGAAGGGTTAGGGTGAGGGGTCTGGGTGAGGGGCTCAGGGTGAGGAGTCAGGGTGAGGGGTCAGGGTGAGGGGTCAGGGTGAAGTGTCAGGTTGAGGGGTTAGGGAGAGGGGTCAGGGTGAGGGGTCTGGGTGAGGGGGTCAGGGTGAGGGGTCAGGGTGGGGGGCAGTGTGAGACGCTCAGGGTGAGGGACCCAGGGTGAGGGGCTCAGGGTGAGTGGTCAAGGTGGGGGGTCAGGGTGAGGAGGCAGCATGAGGGGGCCAGGGTGAGGGGTCAGGTTGCGGGGCTTAGTGTGAGGGAGTCAGTGATGTGGGCCACGGTGAGGGGTCAGGGTGCAGGGTCAGGGTGAGGGGTCAGGGTGAGGGGCTCAGGGTGAGGGGTCAGGGTGAGGGGGTCTGGGTGAGGGGTCAGGATGAGGGTCCCAGGATGAGGGGTTAGGGTGAAGGGTCAGGATGAGGGGCACAGGGTCAAGGGTCAGTGTGAGGAGTCAGGGTAGGGAGGCAGGGTTGGGGTCACTGTGAGGGGCTCAGGGTGAGGTGTCGGGGTAGGGGGACAGGTTGAGGGGTCAGGGTGAGGGGGTCAGTGTGAGGGGCTCATGGTGAGGGGTTAGGGTGGGGGGTCAGGTTGTGGGGTCAGGGTGAGTGGATAAGTGTGAGGGGCTCATGGTGAGGGGTTAGGGTGAGGGGTCAAGGTGAGGGATCAGTGTGAGGGGGTCAGGGTGAGGGGGTCAGGGTGAGGGGTCAGGGTGAGGGGGTCAGGGTGAGGGGTCAGGATGAGAGGCTTAGTGTGAGTGGGTCAGGGTTGGGGCCCAGGGTGAGGGGTCAGGGTGCAGGGTCAGGGTGAGGGGTCAGGATGAAGGTCTCAGGGTGAGGGGTCAGGGTGGGGGTTCAGGGTGAGGGGGCAGCATGAGGGGGTCAGTGTTGGGGGTCAGGGTTGGGGATCAGGGTGAAGGTTTAGGGTGAGGGGCACAGGGTGAGGGGTCAGGCTGAGGGGGTCGGGGGGGCGATCAGGGTGAGAGGGTCAGGGTGAGTGGCTCAGCGTGAGGGGTCAGGGTGAGGGGTCAGAGTGAGGGGTCAGGGTTGGGTGTCAGGTTGAGGGGTTAGGGAGAGGGATCAGGGTGAGGGGGTCAGCGTGAGGAGCTCAGGGTGAGGGGTCAGGGTGAGGAGTCAGGGTGAGGGGTCAGGGTGAGGGGTCATGGTGAGGGGTCAGGGTGAGGGGCACAGGGTGAGGGGTTCAGTGTGAGGGGTCAGGGTGAGGGATCAGGGTAGGGGGCAGGGTTAGGGGTCACTGTGAGGGGCTCAGGGAGAGGGGCTCAGGGTGAGGGGTCAGGGTGAGGGGTCAAGGTGAGGGATCAGGGTGAGGGGGTCAGGGTGAGGAGTCAGGGTGAGGGGTTAAGGGTGAGGGGTCAGGGTGAGGGGCTCGGTGTGAGGGGCTCAGGGTGAGAGGCTCAGTGTGAGGAGTCATGGTGAGGGGTCAGAGTGAGGGGTAAGGTTGAGGGGTTAGGGAGAGGGGTCAGGGTGAGGGGTTAGGGTGAGAGGCTCAGGGTGAGGGGTCAGGTTGAGGGGTTAGGGAGAGGGGTCAGGGTGAGGGGTTAGGGTGAGGGGTCAGGGTGGCGTGTCAGGTTGAGGGGTTAGGGAGAGGGGTCAGGATGAGGGGGTCAGTGAGATGGGCTCATGGTGAGGGGTTAGGGTGAGGGGTCAATGTGAGGTGTCAGGGTGAGGGGTCAGGGTGAGGGGCTCAGGGTGAGGTGTCAGGGTCAGGGGGTCAGGGTGAGGTGTCAGGGTGAGGGGTCAGGATGGGGGGTCAGGGTGAGGGGTCAGGGTTAGGGGCTCATGGTGAGGGGGTCAGGGTTAGGGGGTCAGGGTGAGGTGTCAGGGTGAGGGGCTCAGGGTGAGGTGTCAGGGTGAGGGGTCAGGGTGAGGGGTCAGGGTGAGGAGTCAGGGTGAGGGGCTCAGGGTGAGGTGTCAGGGTGAGGGGCTCAGGGTGAGGTGTCAGGGTCAGGGGGTCAGGGTGAGGTGTCAGGGTGAGGGGTCAGGATGGGGGGTCAGGGTGAGGGGTCAGGGTTAGGGGGTCATGGTGAGGGGGTCAGGGTTAGGGGGTCAGGGTGAGGTGTCAGGGTGAGGGGCTCAGGGTGAGGTGTCAGGGTGAGGGGTCAGGGTGAGGGGTCAGGGTGAGGTGTCAGGGTGGGGCTTCAGGGTGAGGGGGTCAGTGTTGGGGGTCAGGTTGAGGGGTCATTGTGGGGCTTCAGGGTGCGGTGGTCAGTGTTGAGGGTCAGGGTTGGGGGTCAGGGTGAGGGGTCAGCTTGAGGGGTCAGGGTGAGGGGCACAGGGTGAGAGGGTCACAGTGACGGGACACGATGAGGGGTCAGTGAGAGAGGCTCAGGGTGAGGGGTCAGGATGGGGGGGTCAGGGTGAGGGGTCAGGGTTAGGGGGTCATGGTGAAGGGGTCAGGGTTAGGGGGTCAGGGTGAAGGGGTCAAGGTGAGGGTTCAGGGTGAGGGGCTCAGGGTGAGGGGTTGGAAGGGGTCAGGATGAGGGGCACAGGGTGAGGTGTCAGGGTGAGGGGCTCAGGGTGAGGTGTCAGGGTGAGGGGTCAGGGTGAGGAGTCAGGGTGAGGAGTCAGGGTGAGGGGCTCAGGGTGAGGTGTCAGGGTGAGGGGCTCAGGGTGAGGTGTCAGGGTCAGGGGGTCAGGGTGAGGTGTCAGGGTGAGGGGTCAGGATGGGGGGTCAGGGTGAGGGGTCAGGGTTAGGGGGTCATGGTGAGGGGGTCAGGGTTAGGGGGTCAGGGAGAGGTGTCAGGGTGAGGGGCTCAGGGTGAGGTGTCAGGGTGAGGGGTCAGGGTGAGGGGTCAGGGTGAGGTGTCAGGGTGGGGCTTCAGGGTGAGGGGGTCAGTGTTGGGGGTCAGGTTGAGGGGTCAGTGTGGGGCTTCAGGGTGCGGTGGTCAGTGTTGAGGGTCAGGGTTGGGGGTCAGGGTGAGGGGTCAGGGTGAGGGGCACAGGGTGAGAGGGTCACAGTGACGGGACACGATGAGGGGTCAGTGAGAGAGGCTCAGGGTGAGGGGTCAGGATGGGGGGGTCAGGGTGAGGGGTCAGGGTTAGGGGGTCATGGTGAAGGGGTCAGGGTTAGGGGGTCAGGGTGAAGGGGTCAAGGTGAGGGTTCAGGGTGAGGGGCTCAGGGTGAGGGGTTGGAAGGGGTCAGGATGAGGGGCACAGGGTGAGGGGTCAGGGTGAGGGGGTCAGGGTGAGGGGTCAGGATGAGGGTATCAGGGTGTGGGTTCAGGGTGTGGGGGTCAGGGTGAGGGGCTCAAGGTGAGGGGGTCAGTGTGAGGGGCTCATTGTGAGGTGTTAGGGTGAGGAAGGCAGGGTGAGGGGTTAGGGTGAGGGGTCAGGGTGAGAGGTCAGGGTGAGGGGTCAGGGTGAGGGGCTCAGGGTGAGGTGTCAGGGTGAGAGGTCAGGGTGAGGGGTCAGGGTGGGGGGTCAGGGTGAGGGGTCAGGATGAGGGGCTCAGGGTGAGGGGCTCAGAGTGAGGGGTCAGGTGAGGGGCTCAGTGTGAGGGGTCAGGGTGAGGGGCTCATGGAGAGGGGTCAGGGTGTGGGGCTCAGGGAGAGGGGTCAGGGTGAGGGGCTCAGGGTGAGGGGTCAGGGTGAGGGGTCAGGGTGAGGGGTCAGGATGAGGGTATCAGGGTGAGGGGGTCAGGGTGAGGGGCTCAGTGTGAGGGGTCAGGGTGAGGGGCACAGGGTGAGGGGTCAGGGTGAGGGGCTCAGGGTGAGAGGGTCACGGTGACGGGACACGATGAGGGGTCAGTGAGAGAGGCTCAGGGTGAGGGGTCAGGATGGGGGGTCAGGGTGAGGGGTCAGGGTTAGGGGGTCATGGTGAGGGGGTCAGGGTGAGGGGTCAGGGTGAGGAGTCAGGATGGGGGGTCAGTGTGAGGGGTCAGGGTTAGGGGGTCATGGTGAGGGGGTCAGGGTGAGGGGTCAGGGTGAGGAGTCAGGATGGGGGGGTCAGGGTGAGGGGTCAGGGTTAGGGGGTCATGGTGAGGGGGTCAGGGTGAGGGGTCAGGGTGAGGAGTCAGGATGGGGGGTCAGGGTGAGGGGTCAGGGTTAGGGGGTCATGGTGAGGGGGTCAGGGTGAGGGGTCACGGTGAGGGGTCAGGGTGAGGAGTCAGGGTGGGGCTTCAGGGTGAAGGGGTCAGTGTTGGGGGTCAGGTTGAGGGGTCAGTGTGGGGCTTCAGGGTGAGGGGGTCAGTGTTGAGGGTCAGGGTTGGGGGTCAGGGTGAGGGGTCAGGGTGAGGGGTCAGGGTGAGGGGCTCATGGTGAGGGGTTAGGGTGAGGGGTCAAGGTGAGGGATCAGTGTGAGGGGGTCAGGGTGAGGGGGTCAGGGTGAGGGGTCAGGGTGAGGGGGTCAGGGTGAGGGGTCAGGATGAGAGGCTTAGTGTGAGTGGGTCAGGGTTGGGGCCCAGGGTGAGGGGTCAGGGTGCAGGGTCAGGGTGAGGGGTCAGGATGAAGGTCTCAGGGTGAGGGGTCAGGGTGGGGGTTCAGGGTGAGGGGGGCAGCATGAGGGGGTCAGTGTTGGGGGTCAGGGTTGGGGATCAGGGTGAAGGTTTAGGGTGAGGGGCACAGGGTGAGGGGTCAGGCTGAGGGGGTCGGGGGGGCGATCAGGGTGAGAGGGTCAGGGTGAGAGGCTCAGCGTGAGGGGTCAGGGTGAGGGGTCAGAGTGAGGGGTCAGGGTTGGGTGTCAGGTTGAGGGGTTAGGGAGAGGGATCAGGGTGAGGGGGTCAGCGTGAGGAGCTCAGGGTGAGGGGTCAGGGTGAGGAGTCAGGGTGAGGGGTCAGGGTGAGGGGTCATGGTGAGGGGTCAGGGTGAGGGGCACAGGGTGAGGGGTTCAGTGTGAGGGGTCAGGGTGAGGGATCAGGGTAGGGGGCAGGGTTAGGGGTCACTGTGAGGGGCTCAGGGAGAGGGGCTCAGGGTGAGGGGTCAGGGTGAGGGGTCAAGGTGAGGGATCAGGGTGAGGGGGTCAGGGTGAGGAGTCAGGGTGAGGGGTTAAGGGTGAGGGGTCAGGGTGAGGGGCTCGGTGTGAGGGGCTCAGGGTGAGAGGCTCAGTGTGAGGAGTCATGGTGAGGGGTCAGAGTGAGGGGTAAGGTTGAGGGGTTAGGGAGAGGGGTCAGGGTGAGGGGTTAGGGTGAGAGGCTCAGGGTGAGGGGTCAGGTTGAGGGGTTAGGGAGAGGGGTCAGGGTGAGGGGTTAGGGTGAGGGGTCAGGGTGGCGTGTCAGGTTGAGGGGTTAGGGAGAGGGGTCAGGATGAGGGGGTCAGTGAGATGGGCTCATGGTGAGGGGTTAGGGTGAGGGGTCAATGTGAGGTGTCAGGGTGAGGGGTCAGGGTGAGGGGCTCAGGGTGAGGTGTCAGGGTCAGGGGGTCAGGGTGAGGTGTCAGGGTGAGGGGTCAGGATGGGGGGTCAGGGTGAGGGGTCAGGGTTAGGGGCTCATGGTGAGGGGGTCAGGGTTAGGGGGTCAGGGTGAGGTGTCAGGGTGAGGGGCTCAGGGTGAGGTGTCAGGGTGAGGGGTCAGGGTGAGGGGTCAGGGTGAGGAGTCAGGGTGAGGGGCTCAGGGTGAGGTGTCAGGGTGAGGGGCTCAGGGTGAGGTGTCAGGGTCAGGGGGTCAGGGTGAGGTGTCAGGGTGAGGGGTCAGGATGGGGGGTCAGGGTGAGGGGTCAGGGTTAGGGGGTCATGGTGAGGGGGTCAGGGTTAGGGGGTCAGGGTGAGGTGTCAGGGTGAGGGGCTCAGGGTGAGGTGTCAGGGTGAGGGGTCAGGGTGAGGGGTCAGGGTGAGGTGTCAGGGTGGGGCTTCAGGGTGAGGGGGTCAGTGTTGGGGGTCAGGTTGAGGGGTCATTGTGGGGCTTCAGGGTGCGGTGGTCAGTGTTGAGGGTCAGGGTTGGGGGTCAGGGTGAGGGGTCAGCTTGAGGGGTCAGGGTGAGGGGCACAGGGTGAGAGGGTCACAGTGACGGGACACGATGAGGGGTCAGTGAGAGAGGCTCAGGGTGAGGGGTCAGGATGGGGGGGTCAGGGTGAGGGGTCAGGGTTAGGGGGTCATGGTGAAGGGGTCAGGGTTAGGGGGTCAGGGTGAAGGGGTCAAGGTGAGGGTTCAGGGTGAGGGGCTCAGGGTGAGGGGTTGGAAGGGGTCAGGATGAGGGGCACAGGGTGAGGTGTCAGGGTGAGGGGCTCAGGGTGAGGTGTCAGGGTGAGGGGTCAGGGTGAGGGGTCAGGGTGAGGAGTCAGGGTGAGGGGCTCAGGGTGAGGTGTCAGGGTGAGGGGCTCAGGGTGAGGTGTCAGGGTCAGGGGGTCAGGGTGAGGTGTCAGGGTGAGGGGTCAGGATGGGGGGTCAGGGTGAGGGGTCAGGGTTAGGGGGTCATGGTGAGGGGGTCAGGGTTAGGGGGTCAGGGAGAGGTGTCAGGGTGAGGGGCTCAGGGTGAGGTGTCAGGGTGAGGGGTCAGGGTGAGGGGTCAGGGTGAGGTGTCAGGGTGGGGCTTCAGGGTGAGGGGGTCAGTGTTGGGGGTCAGGTTGAGGGGTCAGTGTGGGGCTTCAGGGTGCGGTGGTCAGTGTTGAGGGTCAGGGTTGGGGGTCAGGGTGAGGGGTCAGGGTGAGGGGTCAGGGTGAGAGGGTCACAGTGACGGGACACGATGAGGGGTCAGTGAGAGAGGCTCAGGGTGAGGGGTCAGGATGGGGGGGTCAGGGTGAGGGGTCAGGGTTAGGGGGTCATGGTGAAGGGGTCAGGGTTAGGGGGTCAGGGTGAAGGGGTCAAGGTGAGGGTTCAGGGTGAGGGGCTCAGGGTGAGGGGTTGGAAGGGGTCAGGATGAGGGGCACAGGGTGAGGGGTCAGGGTGAGGGGGTCAGGGTGAGGGGTCAGGATGAGGGTATCAGGGTGAGGGTTCAGGGTGAGGGGGTCAGGGTGAGGGGCTCAAGGTGAGGGGGTCAGTGTGAGGGGCTCATTGTGAGGTGTTAGGGTGAGGAAGGCAGGGTGAGGGGTTAGGGTGAGGGGTCAGGGTGAGAGGTCAGGGTGAGGGGTCAGGGTGAGGGGCTCAGGGTGAGGTGTCTGGGTGAGTGGTCAGGGTGAGGGGTCAGGGTGGGGGGTCAGGGTGAGGGGTCAGGATGAGGGGCTCAGGGTGAGGGGCTCAGAGTGAGGGGTCAGGTGAGGGGCTCAGTGTGAGGGGTCAGGGTGAGGGGCTCATGGAGAGGGGTCAGGGTGTGGGGCTCAGGGAGAGGGGTCAGGGTGAGGGGCTCAGGGTGAGGGGTCAGGGTGAGGGGTCAGGGTGAGGGGTCAGGATGAGGGTATCAGGGTGAGGGGGTCAGGGTGAGGGGCTCAGTGTGAGGGGTCAGGGTGAGGGGCACAGGGTGAGGGGTCAGGGTGAGGGGCTCAGGGTGAGAGGGTCACGGTGACGGGACACGATGAGGGGTCAGTGAGAGAGGCTCAGGGTGAGGGGTCAGGATGGGGGGTCAGGGTGAGGGGTCAGGGTTAGGGGGTCATGGTGAGGGGGTCAGGGTGAGGGGTCAGGGTGAGGAGTCAGGATGGGGGGTCAGTGTGAGGGGTCAGGGTTAGGGGGTCATGGTGAGGGGGTCAGGGTGAGGGGTCAGGGTGAGGAGTCAGGATGGGGGGGTCAGGGTGAGGGGTCAGGGTTAGGGGGTCATGGTGAGGGGGTCAGGGTGAGGGGTCAGGGTGAGGAGTCAGGATGGGGGGTCAGGGTGAGGGGTCAGGGTTAGGGGGTCATGGTGAGGGGGTCAGGGTGAGGGGTCACGGTGAGGGGTCAGGGTGAGGAGTCAGGGTGGGGCTTCAGGGTGAAGGGGTCAGTGTTGGGGGTCAGGTTGAGGGGTCAGTGTGGGGCTTCAGGGTGAGGGGGTCAGTGTTGAGGGTCAGGGTTGGGGGTCAGGGTGAGGGGTCAGGGTGAGGGGTCAGGGTGAGGGGCACAGGGTGAGATGGTCACAGTGACGGGACACGATGAGGGGTCAGTGAGAGAGGCTCAGGGTGAGGGGTCAGGATGGGGGGGTCAGGGTGAGGGGTCAGGGTTAGGGGGTCATGGTGAAGGGGTCAGGGTTAGGGGGTCAGGGTGAAGGGGTCAAGGTGAGGGCTCAGGGTGAGGGGCTCAGGGTGAGGGGTTGGAAGGGGTCAGGATGAGGGGCACAGGGTGAGGTGTCAGGGTGAGGGGGTCAGGGTGAGGGGTCAGGATGAGGGTATCAGGGTGAGGGTTCAGGGTGAGGGGGTCAGGGTGAGGGGCTCAAGGTGAGGGGGTCAGTGTGAGGGGCTCATTGTGAGGTGTTAGGGTGAGGAAGGCAGGGTGAGGGGTTAGGGTGAGGGGTCAGGGTGAGAGGTCAGGGTGAGGGGTCAGGGTGAGGGGCTCAGGGTGAGGTGTCAGGGTGAGAGGTCAGGGTGAGGGGTCAGGGTGGGGGGTCAGGGTGAGGGATCAGGATGAGGGGCTCAGGGTGTGGGGCTCAGGGTGAGGGGGTCAGGGTGAGGGGCTCAGGTTGAGGGGTCAGGGTATGGGGCTCAGGGTGAGGGGTCAGGGTGTGGGGCTCAGGGAGAGGAGTCAGGGTGAGGGGCTCAGGGTGAGGGGTCAGGGTGAGGGGCTCAGGGTGAGGGGTCAGGGTGAGGGGCTCAGGGTGAGGGGTCAGGGTGAGGGGCTCAGTGTGAGGGGTCAGCGTGCAGGATCAGGGTGATGCGGTCAGGATGAGGGGTCAGGTTTAAGGGTCAGGGTGAGGGGCTTAGTCTGAGGGGGTCAGGGTGAGGGGGTCAGGGTGAGGGGCTCAGGGTGAGGGGTCAGGGTGCGGGGTCAGGGTGTGGGGCTCAGGGTGAGGAAGTCAGGGTGAGGGGCTCATGGTGAGGGGTCAGGGTGAGGGGCTCAGGGTGAGGGGTCAGGGTGAGGGGCTCAGGGTGAGGGGTCAGCTTGAGGGGTCAGGATGAGGGGTCAGGGTGAGGGGCTGAGGGTGAGGGGTCAGCGTGAGGGGTCAGGATGAGGGGCACAGTGTGAGGGGTCAGGCTGAGGGGGTCAGTGGGGGCTCAGGGTGAGGGGTCAAGGTGAAGGTTCAGGGTGTGGGGAGATGGGTGAGGGGTTAATGTGAGGGGTCAGGGTGAGGGGCACAGGTTGAGTGGGTCAGGGTGAGGGGGTCAGTGTGAGGAGTCAGGGTGAGGGGTCAGGGTGCGGGGTCAGTGTGAGGGGTCAGGGTGAGGGGTTAGAGAGAGGGGTCAGGGTGAGGGGTAAGGGTGAGGGGTCAGGATGAGGGGGTCAGTGTGAGGGGCTCATGTTGAGGGGTTAGGGTGAGGGGTCAATGTAAGGGGCTCAGGGTGAGGGGTCAGGGTGAGGGGCTCAGGGTGAGGGATCAGCGTGAGGGGTCAGGATGAGGTGTCAGGGTGAGGGATTAGGGTGAGGGGTCAGGGTGAGGGGTCAGGGTGAGTAGTCAGTGTGACGGGGTCAGGGTGAGGGGTCAGGGTGAGGGGCTCAGGGTGAGGGGTCAGGATCGGGTGAGCAGTGTGAGGCGCTCAGGGTGAGGGGCTAAGGTTGAGGGGCTCAGGGTGAGGAGGTCAGGGAGAGGGGGTCAGCATCACGGGGTCAGGGTTGGGGGCCAGGGTGAGGGGTCTGTGTGCGGGATCAGGGTGAGGGGCTCAGGGTGAGGGGTCAGAGTGAGGGGGTGGAAGGGGTCAGGATGATGGGCATAGGGTGAGTAGTCAGGGTGAGGGGTCAGGGTGAGGGGTCAGGGTGAGGGGTCAGGGTGGGGGGTCAGGGTGAGGGGTCAGGGTGCGGGGCTTAGTGTATGGGGGTCATGGTTGTGGGCCAGGGTGAGGGGTCAGGGTGCAGGGTCAGGGTGAGGGGTCAGGGTGAGGGGCTCAGGGTGAAGGGGTTGAAGGGGTCAGGATGAGGGCACAGGGTGAGGGGTCAGGGTGAGGGAGTCAGGGTGAGGGGTCAGGATGAGGGTCTCAGGGTGACGGGTCAGGGTGGGGGTTCAGGGTGAGGGGGCAACATGAGGGGGTCAGTGTTGGGGGTCAGGTTTGGGGGTCAGGGTGAAGGGTTAGGGTGAGGGGTCTGGGTGAGGGGCTCAGGGTGAGGAGTCAGGGTGAGGGGTCAGGGTGAGGGGTCAGGGTGAAGTGTCAGGTTGAGGGGTTAGGGAGAGCGGTCAGGGTGAGGGGTCAGGGTGAGGGGGTCAGGGTGAGGGGTCAGGGTGAAGTGTCAGGTTGAGGGGTTAGGGAGAGGGGTCAGGGTGAGGTGTCAGGGTGAGGGGGTCAGGGTGAGGGGTCAGGGTGGGGGGCAGTGTGAGACGCTCAGGGTGAGGGACCCAGGGTGAGGGGGTCAGGGTGAGGGACTCAGGGTGAGGGGGTCAGGGTGAGGATGTCAGCAACGGGGGTCAGGTTTGGGGGTCAGGGTGTGGGGTCAGGGTGGAGAGGTTAAGGGTGATGGGTCAGGGTGAGGGGTCAGGGTGAGGGGTCAGTCTGGAGGGGTTAAGGGTGATGGGTCAGGGTGAGGGGTCAGTGTGAGGTGCTCAGTTTGAGGGGGTCAGGGTGAGGGTGTCAAGGTGAGGGGGTCAGGGTGAGGGGTCAGTGTGAGGTGTCAGGGTGAGGTGCTCAGTTTGAGGGGGTCAGGGTGAGGGTGTCAAGGTGAGGGGGTCAGGGTGCGGGGGTCTGTGTGAGCGGTCAGGGTGAGGGGCTCAGGGTGAGTGGTCAAGGTGGGGGGTCAGGGTGAGGGGTCAGAGTGAGGGGGTGGAAGGGGTCAGGATGATGGGCATAGGGTGAGTAGTTAGGGTGACGGGGTCAGGGTGAGGGGTCAGGGTGACGGGGTCAGGGTGAGGGGGGGCAGCATGAGGGGGCCAGGGTGAGGGGTCAGGTTGCGGGGCTTAGTGTGAGGGGGTCAGGGTTGGGGGCCAGGATGAGGGGTCAGGGTGCAGGGTCAGGGTGAGAGGGTCAGGTGAGGGGCTCAGGGTGCGGGGTCAGGGTGAGTGGCTCAGTGTGAGGGGTCATGGTGAAGGGTCAGGATGAGGGGCACAGGGTCAGGGGTCAGTGTGAGGAGTCAGGGTAGGGGGACAGGTTGAGGGGTCAGGGTGAGGGGGTCAGAGTGAGGTGTCAGGTTGAGGGACACAGGGTGAGGGGTCAGGGTGCGGGGCTTAGTGTGAGGGGGTCAGGGTTGTGGGCCAGGGTGAGGGGTCAGGGTGCAGGGTCAGGGTGAGGGGTCAGGATGAGGGGTCAGGGTGAGGGGTCAGGATGAGGGGCACAGGTTGAGGGGTCAGGATGAGGGTATCAGGGTGAGGGGTCAGAGTGAGGTGTCAGGTTGAGGGGTTAGAGAGAGGGGTCAGGGTGAGGGGTCAGGGTGAGGGGGTCAGGATGAGGGGTCAGGTTGAGGGGTCAGGGTGAGGGGGTCAGGATGAGGTGTCAGGGTGAGGTGTCAGGTTGAGGGGTTAGGGAGAGGGGTCAGGGTGAGGGGTTAGGGTGAGAGGCTCATGGTGAGGGGTTAGGGTGAGGGGTCAATGTAAGTGGCTCAGGGTGTGGGGGTCACGTTAAGGGGTCAATGTGAGGTGTCAGGTTGAGCGGGTCAGGTTGAGGGGTCAGAGTGGGGGGCAGTGTGAGACGCTCAGGTGAGGGACCCAGGGTGAGGGGGTCAGGGTGAGGGACTCAGGGTGAGGGGGTCAGGGTGAGGATGTCAGCAACGGGGGTCAGGTTTGGGGGTCAGGGTGTGGGGTCAGGGTGAGGGGTCAGTGTGGAGGGGTTAAGGGTGATGGGTCAGGGTGAGGGGTCAGGGTGAGGGGTCAGTGTGGAGGGGTTAAGGGTGATGGGTCAGGGTGAGGGGTCAGGGTGAGGGGTCAGTGTGGAGGGGTTAAGGGTGATGGGTCAGGGTGAGGGGTCAGGGTGAGGGGTCAGGGTGAGGTTTCAGGTTGAGGTGCTCAGTTTGAGGGTGTCAGGGTGAGGGTGTCAAGGTGAGGGGGTCAGGGTGAGGGGTCAGTGTGAGGGGTCAGGGTGAGGTGTCAGGTTGAGGGGTTAGGGAGAGGTGTCAGGGTGAGGGGTTCAGTGTGAGGGATCAGGTTCAGGGGTCAATGTGAGGGGTCATGGTGAGGGGGTCTTTGTGAGCGGTCAGGGTGAGGGGCTCCGGGTGAGTGGTCAAGGTGGGGGGTCAGGGTGAGGGGGGCAGCATGAGGGGGCCAGGGTGAGGGGTCAGGGTGCGGGGCTTAGTGTGAGGGTGTCAGGGTTGTGGGCCAGGGTGAGGGGTCAGGGTGCAGGGTCAGGGTGCAGGGTCAGGGTGAGGGGCTCAGGGTGAGGGGCTCAGGGTGAGGGGTCAGGGTGAGGGGGTCTGGGTGAGGGGTCAGGATGAGGGTCCCAGGGTGAGGGGTCAGGGTGAAGGGTCAGGATGAGGGGCACAGGGTCAAGGGTCAGTGTGAGGAGTCAGGGTAGGGAGGCAGGGTTGGGGTCACTGTGAGGGGCTCAGGGTGAGGTGTCGGGGTAGGGGGACAGGTTGAGGGGTCAGGGTGAGGGGCTCATGGTGAGGGGTTAGGGTGGGGGGTCAGGTTGTGGGGTCAGGGTGAGTGGATAAGTGTGAGGGGCTCATGGTGAGGGGTTAGGGTGAGGGGTCAAGGTGAGGGATCAGTGTGAGGGGGTCAGGGTGAGGGGGTCAGGGTGAGGGGTCAGGGTGAGGGGGTCAGGGTGAGGGGTCAGGGTGAGGGGCTTAGTGTGAGGGGGTCAGGGTTGGGGCCCAGGGTGAAGGGTCAGGGTGCAGGGTCAGGGTGAGGGGTCAGGATGAATGTCTCAGGGTGAGGGGTCAAGGGTGGGGGTTCAGGGTGAGGGGGCAGCATGAGGGGGTCAGTGTTGGGGGTCAGGGTTGGGGATCAGGGTGAAGGTTTAGGGTGAGGGGCACAGGGTGAGGGGTCAGGCTGAGGGGGTCGGGGGGGCGATCAGGGTGAGAGGGTCAGGGTGAGAGGCTCAGCGTGAGGGGTCAGGGTGAGGGGTCAGGGTGAGGGGTCAGGGTTGGGTGTCAGGTTGAGGCGTTAGGGAGAGGGATCAGGGTGAGGGGGTCAGCGTGAGGAGCTCAGGGTGAGGGGTCAGGGTGAGGAGTCAGGGTGAGGGGTCAGGGTGAGGGGTCATGGTGAGGGGTCAGGGTGAGGGGTCAGGGTGAGGGGTCAGGGTGAGGGGCACAGGGTGAGGGGGTCAGTGTGAGGAGTCAGGGTGAGGGGTCAGGGTGAGGGATCAGGGTAGGGGGCAGGGTTAGGGGTCACTGTGAGGGGCTCAGGGAGAGGGCTAAGGGTGAGGGGTCAGGGTGAGGGGTCAAGGTGAGGGATCAGGGTGAGGGGGTCAGGGTGAGGAGTCAGGGTGAGGGGCTAAGGGTGAGGGGTCAGGGTGAGGGGGTGAGGGGCTCGTTGTGAGGGGGTCAGGGTGAGAGGCTCAGGGTGAGGAGTCAGGGTGAGGTGTCAGGGTGAGGGGTAAGGTTGAGGGGTTAGGGAGAGGGGTCAGGGAGAGGGGTTAGGGTGAGAGGCTCAGGGTGAGGAGTCGGGGTGAGGGGTCAGGGTGAGGGGTCAGGTTGAGGGGTTAGGGAGAGGGGTCAGGGTGAGGGGTTAGGGTGAGGGGTCAGGGTGTGGAATCAGGGTGTGGAGCTCAGGGTGAGAGGCTCAGGGTGAGGGGTCACGGTGGGGTGTCAAGTTGAGGGGTCAGGGAGAGGGGTCAGGGTGAGGGGTTAGGGTGAGGGGTCAGGGTGAGGGGTCAGGGTGAGGGGGTCAGTGAGATGGGCTCATGGTGAGGGGTTAGGGTGAGGGGTCAATGTGAGGTGTCAGGGTGAGGGGTTAGGGTGCGGGGCACAGGGTAAGGGGTCAGAGTGAAGGTGTCAGGGTGAGGGGGTCAGGGTGAGGGGTCTGGATCGGGTGACCAGTGTGAGGCGCACAGGGTGAGGGGCTAAGGGTGAGGAGGTCAGGGAGAGGGGGTCAGCATCAGGGGGTCAGGGTTGGGGGCCAGGGTGAGGGGTCAGTGTGCGGGGTCAGGGTGAGGGGTCAGAGTGAGGGGGTGGAAGGGGTCAGAATGATGGGCATAGGGTGAGTAGTTAGGGTGACGGGGTCAGGGTGAGGGGTCAGGGTGCAGGGTCAGGGTGAGGGGTCAGGGTGAGGGGTCAGGGTGAGGGGGTCAGGGTGAGGGGGCCAGGGTGAGGGGTCAGGTTGCGGGGCTTAGTGTGAGGGGGTCAGGGTTGGGGGCCAGGGTGAGGGGTCAGGGTGCAGGGTCAGGGTGAGGGGTCAGGGTGCAGGGTCAGGGTGAGGGGTCAGGGTGAGGGGGGCAGCATGAGGGGGCCAGGGTGAGGGGTCAGGTTGCGGGGCTTAGTGTGAGCGGGTCAGGGTTGGGGGCCAGGGTGAGCGGTCAGGGTGCAGGGTCAGGGTGAGGGGTCAGGGTGCAGGGTCAGGGTGAGGGGTCAGGTTGATGGGCTTAGGGAGAGGGGCTCAGGGTGAGGGGTTAGGGTGAGGGGGTCAAGGTGAGGTGTCATGGTGAGGGGGTCAAGGTGAGGGGCTCATGGTCAGGTGTCAGGGTGAGGGGCTCAGGGTAAGGGGGTCAGGGTGAGGGTGTCAGCATGAGGGGGTCAGGGTTGGTGGCCAGGGTGAGGGGTCAGGGTGTGGGGCTCAGGGTGAGGGAGTCAGGGTGAGGATGTCAGGGTGAGGGGTCAGGGTGCGGGGCACAGGGTAAAAGGTCAGTGTGAGGGGTCAGGGTGAGGGGCTCAGGGTGAGCGGGTCAGGGTGAGGGGTTAGGGTAAGGGGTCAGGGAGGGGGGTCAGGGTGAGAGGCTCAGGGTGAGGGGTCAGGGTCGGGGCACAGGCTGAGGTGGACAGGGTGAGGGTTCAAGGTGAGGGGTCAGGGTGAGGGGTCAGGGTGAGGGGTCAGGTGAGGGGTCAGGGTGAGGGGTTCAGGGTGAGGGGTCAGTGTGAGGGGTCTGGGTGAGGGGTCAGTGTGAGGGGATCAGGGTCGGGGGTCAGGGTGAGGGGCTCAGGGTGAGGGGTCAGGGTGAGTGGGACAGGGTGAGGGGGTCAGGGTGAGCGTCCATGGTGTGGGGTCAGGGTGAGGGGCCAGGGTGAAGGGTCAGGTGAGGGGTCAGGGTGAGGGGCTCAGGGTGAGGGGTCAGGGTGAGTGGGACAGGGTGAGGGGGTCAGGGTGAGCGTCCATGGTGTGGGGTCAGGGTGAGGGGTCAGGGTTTAGGGATCAGGGTGAGGGGTCAGGGTGTGGGGACAGGGTGAGGGGTCAGGGTGAGGGGTCAGGGTGAGGGGACAGGGTGAGGGGTCAGGGTGAGGGGACAGGATGAGGGGACAAGGTGAGGTGCTCAGGGTGAGGGGTCAAGGTGAGGGGATAGGGTGAGGGGTCAGGGTGAGGGGACAGGGTGAGGGGTCAGGGTGAGGGGCTCAGGGTGAGGGGTCAGGGTGACGGGCTCTGGGTGAGGGGTCAGGGTGAGGTGCTCAGGGTCAGGGTGAGGGGTCAGTGTGAGGGGTCAGGGTGAGGGGGTCAGTGTGAGGGGTCAGGGTGAGAATTCATGGTGTGGGGTCAGGGTGAGGGGTCAGAGTGAGGGGCTCAGGGTGAGATGGACAGGGTGAGGGGTCAGGTGAGGGGGTCAGGGTGAGGGGCTCAGGGTGAGGGGTCAGGGTGAGGGGCTCAGGGTGAGGGGCTCAGGGTGAGGGCTCAGGGTGAGGGGTCAGGGTGAGCGGGTGGTAGGGTGAGGGGTGAGGGGGTCAGTGTGAGGGGTCAGGGTGAGGAGGTCAGTGTGAGGGGTCAGGGTGAGGAGGTCAGTGTGAGGGGTCAGGATGAGGGGTCAGGGTGAGGAGGTCAGTGTGAGGGGTCAGGGTGAGGAGGTCAGTGTGAGGGATCAGGGTGAGGGGTCAGGGTGAGGGGTCAGTGTGAGGGGTCAGGGTGAGGGGTCAGGGTGAGGGGTCAGGGTGAGGGGCTCAGGGTGAGTGGACAGGGTGAGGCGTCAGGGTGAAGGTCTCAAGGTGAGGGGGTCAGGGTGAGGGAGTCAGGTTGAGGGGTAAGGGTGAGGGGTCAGGGTGAGGGATCAGGGTGAGGGGTCAGTGTGAGGGGTCAGGTTTAGGGGCTCAGGGTGAGAGGTGCAAGAGTTCGGGGTGAGGGGCTCGGTGATGGGTCAGGGTGAACGGCTCAGGGTGAGGGGTCAGTGTGAGGGGCTCAGGGTGAGGGTTCAGGCTGAGGGGTCAGTGTGAGGGGTTCAGGGTGTGGGGTCAGTGTGAGGATATCAGGGTGAGGGGTCAGTGTGAGGGGTCAGTGTGAGGGGTCAGGGTGAGGGGTCAGCGCGAGGGGCTCAGGGTGAGGGGTCAGCGTGAGGGGGTCAGTGTGAGGGGTCAGGGTGAGCGGTCAGGGTGAGGGGCTCAGGGTGAGGGGGTCAGGTTGAGGGGACTGAGTGAGGGGATCAGGGTGAAGGGTCAAGGTGAGGGGTCAGGGTGAGGGGTCAGCGCGAGGGGCTCAGGGTGAGGGGTCAGCGTGAGGGGGTCAGTGTGAGGGGTCAGGGTGAGGGGTCAGTGTGAGGTGCTCAGGGTGAGGGTCTTAGGGTGAGGGGGTCAGGTGTGGCGGTCAGTGTGAGGGGGTCAGGGTGAAGGGTCAGGGTGAGGGGTTCAGGGTGAGGGGGTCAGGGTGAGTGGTAAGGGTGAGGGGTCAGGGTGAGGGTCTCAGGGTGAGGGGTCAGGGTGGGGGCTTAGAGTGAGCGGGTCAGGGTGCGGCGTTCAGTGTGAGGGGGTCAGGGTGAGGGGTCAGGGTGAGGGGTCAGTGTGAGGGGGTCAGGTTGAGGGGTCAGGGTGAGAGGGTCAGGGTGAGGGGTCAGGGTGAGGGGGTCAGTGTGAGGGGGTCAGGGTGCGGCTTAGGGTAAGGGGTCAGGGAGGGGAGTCAGGGTGAGGGGTCAGGGTGAGGGGTCAGGGTGAGGGGTTCAGGGTGAGGTGTCAGTGTGAGGGGTCAGGGTGAGGGGTCAGTGTGAGGGGATCAGGGTCAGGGGTCAGGGTGAGGGGCTCAGGGTGAGGGGCCAGGGTGAGCCTCAGGGTGAGGGGTCAGGGTGAGGGGTCAGCTGAGGGGTCAGGGTGAGGTGCTCAGGGTGAGGGCTCAGGGTGAGGGGTCAGGATGAGGAATCAGGGTGAGGGGCTCAGGGTGAGTGGGACAGGGTGAGTGGGACAGGGTTGGGGGTCAGGGTGAGGGTTCATGGTGTGGGGTCAGGGTGGGGGGCTCAGGGTGAGGGGTCAGGGTGAGTGGGACAGGGTTGGGGGTCAGGGTGAGGGTTCATGGTGTGGGGTCAGGGTGAGGGGTCAGGGTGAGAGGTCAGGGTGAGGGGTCAGGGTTTGGGGATCAGGGTGAGGGGACAGGGTGAGGGATCAGGGTGAGTGGGACAGGGTGAGGGGGTCAGGGTGAGCGTCCATGGTGTGGGGTCAGGGTGAGGGGTAAGGGTGAGGGGTCAGGTGAGGGGTCAGGGTGAGGGGCTCAGGGTGAGGGGTCAGGGTGAGTGGGAAAGGGTGAGGGGGTCAGGGTGAGCGTCCATGGTGTGGGGTCAGGGTGAGGGGTCAGGGTTTAGGGATCAGGGTGAGGGGTCAGGGTGCGGGGACAGGGTGAGGGGTCAGGGTGAGGGGTCAGGGTGAGGGGACAGGGTGAGGGGTCAGGGTGAGGGGACAGGATGAGGGGACAAGGTGAGGTGCTCAGGGTGAGGGGTCAAGGTGAGGGGATAGGGTGAGGGGTCAGGGTGAGGGGACAGTGTGAGGGGTCAGGGTGAGGGGCTCAGGGTGAGGGGTCAGGGTGACGGGCTCTGGGTGAGGGGTCAGGGTGAGGTGCTCAGGGTCAGGGTGAGGGGTCAGTGTGAGGGGTCAGGGTGAGGGGGTCAGTGTGAGGGGTCAGGGTGAGAATTCATGGTGTGGGGTCAGGGTGAGGGGTCAGAGTGAGGGGCTCAGGGTGAGATGGACAGGGTGAGGGGTCAGGTGAGGGGGTCAGGGTGAGGGGCTCAGGGTGAGGGGTCAGGGTGAGGGGCTCAGGGTGAGGGGCTCAGGGTGAGGGCTCAGGGTGAGGGGTCAGGGTGAGCGGGTGGTAGGGTGAGGGGTGAGGGGGTCAGTGTGAGGGGTCAGGGTGAGGAGGTCAGTGTGAGGGGTCAGGGTGAGGAGGTCAGTGTGAGGGATCAGGGTGAGGGGTCAGGGTGAGGGGTCAGGGTGAGGGGTCAGGGTGAGGGGTCAGGGTGAGGGGCTCAGGGTGAGTGGACAGGGTGAGGCGTCAGGGTGAAGGTCTCAAGGTGAGGGGGTCAGGGTGAGGGAGTCAGGTTGAGGGGTAAGGGTGAGGGGTCAGGGTGAGGGGTCAGGGTGAGGGGTCAGTGTGAGGGGTCAGGTTTAGGGGCTCAGGGTGAGAGGTGCAAGAGTTCAGGGTGAGGGGCTCATGGTGATGGGTCAGGGTGAACGGCTCAGGGTGAGGGGTCAGTGTGAGGGGCTCAGGGTGAGGGTTCAGGCTGAGGGGTCAGTGTGAGGGGTTCAGGGTGTGGGGTCAGTGTGAGGATGTCAGGGTGAGGGGTCAGGGTGAGGGGTCAGTGTGAGGGGTCAGGGTGAGGGGTCAGCGCGAGGGGCTCAGGGTGAGGGGTCAGCGTGAGGGGGTCAGTGTGAGGGGTCAGGGTGAGCGGTCAGGGTGAGGGGCTCAGGGTGAGGGGGTCAGGTTGAGGGGACTGAGTGAGGGGTTCAGGGTGAAGGGTCAAGGTGAGGGGTCAGGGTGAGGGGTCAGTGTGAGGGGTCAGGGTGAGGGGTCAGCGCTAGGGGCTCAGGGTGAGGGGTCAGCGTGAGGGGGTCAGTGTGAGGGGTCAGGGTGAGGGGTCAGTGTGAGGTGCTCAGGGTGAGGGTCTTAGGGTGAGGGGGTCAGGTGTGGCGGTCAGTGTGAGGGGGTCAGGGTGAAGCGTCAGGGTGAGGGGTTCAGGGTGAGGGGGTCAGGGTGAGTGGTAAGGGTGAGGGGTCAGGGTGAGGGTCTCAGGGTGAGGGGTCAGGGTGGGGGCTTAGAGTGAGCGGGTCAGGGTGCAGCGTTCAGTGTGAGGGGGTCAGGGTGAGGGGTCAGGGTGAGGGGTCAGTGTGAGGGGGTCAGGGTGAGGGGTCAGGGTGAGAGGGTCAGGGTGAGGGGTCAGGGTGAGGGGGTCAGTGTGAGGGGGTCAGGGTGCGGCGGTCAGTGTGAGGGGGTCAGGGTGAGGGGTCAGGGTGAGGGGTCAGTGTGAGGGGGTCAGGGTGAGGGGTCAGGGTGAGAGGGTCAGGGTGAGGGGTCAGGGTGAGGGGGTCAGTGTGAGGGGGTCAGGGTGCGGCGGTCAGTGTGAGGGGGTCAGGGTGAGGGGTCAGGGTGAGGGGGTCAGTGTTAGGGGTCAGGGTGAGGGAATAGGATGAGAGATCATGTGAGGTTGTGGGGGTCATGGTGAGGGATCAGTGTGAGGGGTCTGGGTGAGGGCTCAGTGTGAGGGTTCAGGGTGAGGGGGTCAGGGTGAGGGGGTCAGGGTGAGGGGTCAGGGTGAGGGGTTCAGGGTGAGGGGTCAGTGTGAGGGGTCAGGGTGAGGGGTCAGTGTGAGGGGATCAGGGTCAGGGGTCAGGGTGAGGGGCTCAGGGTGAGGGGCCAGGGTGAGCCTCAGGGTGAGGGGGTCAGGGTGAGGGGTCAGCTGAGGGGTCAGGGTGAGGTGCTCAGGGTGAGGGGTCAGGGTGAGGGGTCAGGATGAGGAATCAGGGTGAGGGGCTCAGGGTGAGTGGGACAGGGCGAGTGGGACAGGGTTGGGGGTCAGGGTGAGGGTTCATGGTGTGGGGTCAGGGTGGGGGGCTCAGGGTGAGGGGTCAGGGTGAGTGGGACAGGGTTGGGGGTCAGGGTGAGGGTTCATGGTGTGGGGTCAGGGTGAGGGGTCAGGGTGAGAGGTCAGGGTGAGGGGTCAGGGTTTGGGGATCAGGGTGAGGGGCTCAGGATGAGGGGTCAGGGTGGGGGGACAGGGTGAGGGGTCAGGGTGAGAGGACAGGGTGAGGGGTCAGGGTGAGGGGACAGGGTGAGGGGTCAGGGTGAGGGGTCAGGGTGAGGGGTCAGGGTGAGGGGTCAGTGTGAGGGGTCCGGGTGAGGGGCTCTGCATGAGGGGTCAGGGTGAGGGGGTCAGTTTTAGGGGTCAGGGTGAGGGGGTCAGCGTGAGGGGGTCAGGGTGAGGGGGTCAGGGTGAGGGTTCAGGGTGAGAGGTCAGGGTGAGGGGGCAGTGTGAGGGGTCAGGGTGGAGGACTCAGTGTGAGGGGTCAGGGTGAGGGGGTCAGGATGAGGGTTCAGGGTGAGAGGTCAGGGTGAGGGGGCAGTGTGAGGGGTCAGGATGAGGGCTCAGGGTGAGGGTTCAGGGTGAGAGGTCAGGGTGAGGGGTCAGTGTGAGGGGTCAGGGAGAGGGGTCAGGGTGAGGAGTCAGGGTGAGGGGCTCAGGGTGAGGGGGTCAGGGTGAGGGGGTCAGGGTGAGGGGTCTGGGTGAGGGGCTCAGGGTGAGGGGTCAGGGTGAGGGGGTCAGGGTTAGGGGTCACGGTGAGGGGGTCAGGGTGAGGGGTCAGGGTGAGGGGTCTGGGTGAGGGGCTCAGGTGAGAGTCAGGGTGAGGGATCAGTGTGAGGGGTCAGGGTGAGGTGGTCAGTGTGAGGTGGTCAGTCTGAGTGGGTTAGGGTGAGGGGTCAGGTTGAGGGGGTCAGGGTGAGGGGTTCAGTGTGAGGGGCTCAGGGTGAGAGTCAGGGTAGGGGGTCAGTGTAAAGGGTCAGGATGAGTGGGTCAGGATGAGGGATCAGTGTGAGGGGTCAGGGTGAGGTGCTCAGGGTCAGGGTGAGGGATCAGGGTGAAGGGGTCAGGGTGAGAGGTCAAGGTGCGGGGCACAGGGTAAGGGGTCAGAGTGAAGGTGTCAGGGTGAAGGGGTCAGGGTGAGAGGTCAAGGTGCGGGGCACAGGGTAAGGGGTCAGAGTGAAGGTGTCAGGGTGAGGGGGTCAGGGTGAGGGGTCTGGATCGGGTGACCAGTGTGAGGCGCACAGGGTGAGGGGCTAAGGGTGAGGAGGTCAGGGAGAGGGGGTCAGCATCAGGGGGTCAGGGTTGGGGGCCAGGGTGAGGGGTCAGTGTGCGGGGTCAGGGTGAGGGGTCAGAGTGAGGGGGTGGAAGGGGTCAGGTTGATGGGCATAGGGTGAGTAGTTAGGGTGACGGGGTCAGGGTGAGGGGTCAGGGTGGGTGGTCAGGGTGAGTGGGGGCAGCATGAGGGGGCCAGGGTGAGGGGTCAGGTTGCGGGGCTTAGTGTGAGGGGGTCAGGGTTGGGGGCCAGGGTGAGCGGTCAGGGTGCAGGGTCAGGGTGAGGGGTCAGAGTGCAGGGTCAGGGTGAGGGGTCAGGGTGCAGGGTCAGGGTGAGGGGTCAGGGTGATGGGCTTAGGGAGAGGGGCTCAGGGTGAGGGGTTAGGGTGAGGGGCTCAGTGTGAGGGGTTAGGGTGAGGGGTCAGGGTGAGGAATCAGGGTGGGGTGTCAGGGTTAGGGGCTCAGAGTGAGGGGTCAGGGTGAGGGGCCAGTGTGAGGCGCTCAGGGTGAGGGGTCAGGGTGAGGGGGTCAGGGTGAGGGGTCAGGGTGAAGGTCTCAGGGTGAGGGGTCAGGGTGGGGGTTCAGGGTGAGGGGGGCAGCATGAGGCGGTCAGGGTTGGGAGTCAGGGTGCAGGGTCAGGGTGAGGGGTCAGGGTGATGGGCTTAGGGAGAGGGGCTCAGGGTGAGGGGTTAGGGTGAGGGGTCAATGTAAGGGGCTCAGGGTGTGGGGGTCAGGGTGAGGGGGTCAGTGTGAGGGGTTAGGGTGAGGGGTCAGGGTGAGGAATCAGGGTGGGGTGTCAGGGTGATGGGCTACGGGTGAGCGGCTCAGGGTGAGGGGGTCAGGTGAGGGGTTAGGGTGAGGGGTCAGGGTGAGGAATCAGGGTGGGGTGTCAGGGTGATGGGCTACGTGTGAGCGGCTCAGGGTGAGGGGGTCAGGGTGAGGGGGTCAGGGTTAGGGGGTCAGGGTGAGGGGTCAGGGTGAGGGGCTCATGGTGAGGGGTCAGGGTTGGGGGTCAGGGTGAAGGGTTAGGGTGAGGGGTCAGAGTGAGGGGCACAGGCTGAGGGGTCAGGCTGAGGGGGTCGGGGGGGCGGTCGGGGTGAGAGGGTCAGTGTGAGGGGGGCAGGGTGAGGGGTCAGGGAGTGAGGCTCAGGGTGAGGGGTCAGGGTGAGGGGTCAGGATGGGGGGTCAGGGTGAGGGGTCAGGGTTAGGGGGTCATGGTGAGGGGGTCAGGGTTAGGGGGTCAGGGTGAGGTGTCAGGGTGAGGGGTCAGGGTGAGGGGGTCAGTGTTGGGGGTCAGGTTGAGGGGTCAGTGTGGGGCTTCAGGGTGAGGGGGTCAGTGTTGAGGGTCAGGGTTGGGGGTCAGGGTGAGGGGTCAGGGTGAGGGGTCAGGGTGAGGGGCACAGTGTGAGGGGCTCAGGGTGAGAGGGTCACAGTGACGGGACACGATGAGGGGTCAGTGAGAGAGGCTCAGGGTGAGGGGTCAGGATGGGGGGTCAGGGTGAGGGGTCAGGGTTAGGGGGTCAGGGTGAAGGGGTCAAGGTGAGGGGCACAGGGTGAGGGGCACAGTGTGAGCGGCTCAGGGTGAGAGGGTCACAGTGACGGGACACGATGAGGGGTCAGTGAGAGAGGCTCAGGGTGAGGGGTCAGGATGGGGGGTAATGGTGAGGGGGTCAGGGTTAGGGGGTCAGGGTGAAGGGGTCAAGGTGAGGGCTCAGGGTGAGGGGCTCAGGGTGAGGGGTTGGAAGGGGTCAGGATGAGGGGCACAGTGTGAGGGGTCAGGATGAGGGTATCAGGGTGAGGGGTCAGGGTGAGGGGGCTCAGGGTGAGGGGGTCAGGATGAGGGTATCAGGGTGAGGGGTCAGGGTGAGGGGCTCAGGGTGAGGGGGTCAGGATGAGGGGCTCAGGGTGAGGGGTCAGGATGAGGGTATCAGGGTGAGGGGGTCAGGATGAGGGGCTCAGTGTGAGGGGTCAGCGTGCGGGATCAGGGTGACGCGGTCAGGATGAGGGGTCAGGTATAAGGGTCAGGGTGAGGGGCTTAGTCTGAGGGGGTCAGGGTGAGGGGGTCAGGATGAGGCGGACAGGGTTGGGGGCCAGGGTGAGGGGTCAGGGTGAGGGGCTGAGGGTGAGGGGTCAGCGTGAGGTGTCAGGATGAGGGGCACAGTGTGAGGGGTCAGGCTGAGGGGGTCAGTGGGGGGTCAGGGTGAGGGGTTAGAGAGAGGGGTCAGTGTGAGGGGTTAGAGAGAGGGGTCAGTGTGAGGGGTTAGAGAGAGGGGTCAGGGTGAGGGGCTCAGGGTGAGGGGTCAGGATCGGGTGACCAGTGTGAGGCGCTCAGGGTGAGGGGCTAAGGTTGAGGGGCTCAGGGTGAGGAGGTCAGGGAGAGGGGGTCAGCATCACGGGGTCAGGGTTGGGGGCCAGGGTGACGGGTTAGGGTGAGGGGTCAATGTAAGGGGCTCAGGGTGTGGGGGTCAGGGTGAGGGGGTCAGGGTGAGGGGGTCAGGGTGAGGGGGTCAGGGTGAGGGGTCAGTGTGAGGGGCACAGGGTGAGGGGTCAGGCTGAGGGGGTCGGGGGGCGGTCGGGGTGAGAGGGTCAGTGTGAGGGGGGCAGGGTGAGGGGTCAGGGAGAGAGGCTCAGGGTGAGGGGTCAGGGTGAGGGGTCAGGATGGGGGGTCAGGGTGAGGGGTCAGGGTTAGGGGGTCATGGTGAGGGGGTCAGGGTTAGGGGGTCAGGGTGAGGTGTCAGGGTGAGGGGCTCAGGGTGAGGTGTCAGGGTCAGGGGGTCAGGGTGAGGTGTCAGGGTGAGGGGTCAGGGTGAGGGGGTCAGTGTTGAGGGTCAGGGTTGGGGGTCAGGGTGAGGGGTCAGGGTGAGGGGTCAGGGTGAGGGGCACAGTGTGAGGGGCTCAGGGTGAGAGGGTCACAGTGACGGGACACGATGAGGGGTCAGTGAGAGAGGCTCAGGGTGAGGGGTCAGGATGGGGGGTCAGGGTGAGGGGTCAGGGTTAGGGGGTCAGGGTGAAGGGGTCAGGGTGAGGGGCACAGGGTGAGGGGCACAGTGTGAGGTGCTCAGGGTGAGAGGGTCACAGTGACGGGACACGATGAGGGGTCAGTGAGAGAGGCTCAGGGTGAGGGGTCAGGATGGGGGGTCATGGTGAGGGGGTCAGGTTTAGGGGGTCAGGGTGAAGGGGTCAAGGTGAGGGCTCAGGGTGAGGGGCTCAGGGTGAGGGGTTGGAAGGGGTCAGGATGAGGGGCACAGTGTGAGGGGTCAGGATGAGGGTATCAGGGTGAGGGGTCAGGGTGAGGGGCTCAGGGTGAGGGGGTCAGGATGAGGGGCTCAGGGTGAGGGGGTCAGGATGAGGGGCTCAGTGTGAGGGGTCAGGATGAGGGTATCAGGGTGAGGGGGTCAGGATGAGGGGCTCAGGGTGAGGGGTCAGGATGAGGATATCAGGGTGAGGGGGTCAGGATGAGGGGCTCAGTGTGAGGGGTCAGCGTGCGGGATCAGGGTGAGGTGGTCAGGGTGACGCGGTCAGGATGAGGGGTCAGGTTTAAGGGTCAGGGTGCGGGGCTTAGTCTGAGGGGGTCAGGGTGAGGGGGTCAGGATGAGGCGGACAGGGTTGGGGGCCAGGGTGAGGGGTCAGGGTGAGGGGCTGAGGGTGAGGGGTCAGCGTGAGGGGTCAGGATGAGGGGCACAGTGTGAGGGGTCCGGCTGAGGGGGTCAGTGGGGGGTCAGGGTGAGGGGCTCAGGGTGAGGGGTCAGGGTGAGGGGCTCAGGGTGAGGGGTCAGGGTGGGGGCTCAGGGTGAGGGGTCAGGGTGAGGGGATCAGGGTGTGGGGTCAGGGTGAGGGGTCAAGGTGAAGGTTCAGGGTGTGGGGAGATGGGTGAGGGGTTAATGTGAGGGGTCAGGGTGAGGGGCACAGGTTGATTGGGTCAGGGTGAGGGGGTCAGTGTGAGGGGGTCAGGGTGAGGGGGTCAGTGTGAGGGGGTCAGGGTGAGGGGGTCAGTGCGAGGGGGTCAGGGTGAGGGGTCAGGGTGCGGGGTCAGTGTGAGGGGTTAGAGAGAGGGGTCAGTGTGAGGGGTTAGAGAGAGGGGTCAGGATGAGGGGGTCTGTGTGAGGGGCTCATGTTGAGGGGTTAGGGTGAGGGGTCAATGTAAGGGGCTCAGGGTGTGGAGGTCAGGTTCAAGGGTGAATGTGAGGGGTCAGGGTGAGGAGTCAGGGTGAGAGGGTCAGGGTGAGTGGGACAGGGTGAGGGGGGCAGGGTGAGGGGTCAGGGAGAGAGGCTCATGGTGAGGGGTCATGGTGAGGGGTCAGGGTGAGGGGGTCGGGGGGGCGATCAGGGTGAGAGGGTCAGGGTGAGTGGGACAGGGTGAGTGGGACAGGGTGAGGGGGGCAGGGTGAGGGGTCAGGGAGAGAGGCTCATGGTGAGGGGTCAGGGTGGGGGCTCAGAGGGTCTCAGGGTGGTTGGTCAGGATGAGGAGATCAGGGTTGGGGGGTCAGGGTGAGGGGTCAGGGTGAGAGGCTCAGCGTGAGGGGTCAGGGTGAGGAGTCAGGGTGGGGGGTCAGGGTGAGGGGTCATGGTGAGGGGTCAGGGTGAGGAATCAGGGTGAGGGGGTCAGTGTGAGGGGTCAGGGTGAGGGGCTCAGGGTGAGGGGTCAGGGTGAGGGGTCAGCGTGAGGAGCTCAGGGTGAGGGGTCAGGGTGAGGAGTCAGGGTGAGGGGGTCAGTGTGAGGGGGTCAGGGTTGGGGGCCAGGGTGAGCGGTCAGGGTGCAGGGTCAGGGTGAGGGGTCAGGGTGCAGGGTCAGGGTGAGGGGTCAGGGTGCAGGGTAAGGGTGAGGGGTCAGGGTGAGTGGTCAGGGTGAGGGGGGCAGCATGAGGGGGCCAGGGTGAAGGGTCAGGTTGCGGGGCTTAGTGTGAGGGGGTCAGGGTTGGGGGCCAGGGTGAGCGGTCAGGGTGCAGGGTCAGGGTGAGGGGTCAGGGTGAGGGGTCAGGGTAGGGGGGAAGGGTTAGCGGGTCAGGGTGAGGGGTCAGGGTGATGGGCTTAGGGAGAGGGGCTCAGGGTGAGGGTGTCAGGGTGAGGGGGTCAGGGTGAGGGGTCAGGGTGAGGGGTTAGGGTGAGGGGTCAGGGTGAGGGGCACAGCGTGAGGGGTCAGGCTGAGGGGGTCGGGGGGGCGGTCAGGCTGAGAGGGTCAGTGTGAGGGGGGCAGGGTGCAGGGTCAGGGTGAGCTGTCAGGGTGAGGGGGTCAGGGTGAGGGGTTAGGGTGAGGGGTCAGGCTGAGGGGGTCTCGGGGGCGGTCAGGGTGAGAGGGTCAGTGTGAGGGGGGCAGGGTGAGGTGTCAGGGAGAGAGGCTCAGGGTGAGGGGTCAGGCTGAGGGGTCAGGATGGGGGGTCAGGGTGAGGGGTCAGGGTTAGGGGGTCATGGTGAGGGGGTCAGGGTTAAGGGGTCAGGGTGAGGTGTCAGGGTGAGGGGCTCAGGGTGAGGTGTCAGGGTCAGCGGGTCAGGGTGAGGTGTCAGGGTGAGGGGTCAGGGTGAGGGGGTCAGTGTTGGGGGTCAGGTTGAGGGGTCAGTGTGGGGCTTCAGGGTGAGGGGGTCAGTGTTGAGGGTCAGGGTTGGGGGTCAGGGTGAGGGGTCAGGGTGAGGGGTCAAGGTGAGGGGCACAGTGTGAGGGGCTCAGGGTGAGAGGGTCACAGTGACGGGACACGATGAGGGGTCAGTGAGAGAGGCTCAGGGTGAGGGGTCAGGATGGGGGGTCATGGTGAGGGGGTCAGGGTTAGGGGGTCAGGGTGAAGGGGTCAAGGTGAGGGCTCAGGGTGAGGGGCTCAGGGTGAGGGGTTGGAAGGGGTCAGGATGAGGGGCACAGTGTGAGGGGTCAGGATGAGGGTATCAGGGTGAGGGGTCAGGGTGAGGGGCTCAGGGTGAGGGGGTCAGGATGAGGGGCTCAGGGTGAGGGGTCAGGATGAGGGTATCAGGGTGAGGGGTCAGGGTGAGGGGCTCAGTGTGAGGGGTCAGCGTGCGGGATCAGGGTGAGGTGGTCAGGGTGACGCGGTCAGGATGAGGGGTCAGGTTTAAGGGTCAGGGTGAGGGGCTTAGTCTGAGGGGGTCAGGGTGAGGGGGTCAGGATGAGGCGGACAGGGTTGGGGGCCAGGGTGAGGGGTCAGGGTGAGGGGCTGAGGGTGAGGGGTCAGCGTGAGGGGTCAGTGTGAGGGGTTAGAGAGAGGGGTCAGGATGAGGGGTTAGAGAGAGGGGTCAGGATGAGGGCATCAGGGTGAGGGGTAAGGGTGAGGGGTTAGAGAGAGGGGTCAGGATGAGGGGGTCAGTGTGAGGGGCTCATGTTGAGGGGTTAGGGTGAGGGGTCAATGTAAGGGGCTCAGGGTGTGGAGGTCAGGTTCAAGGGTGAATGTGAGGGGTCAGGGTGAGGAGTCAGGGTGAGGGGTCACGGTGAGGGGTCATGGTGAGGGGTCAGGGTGAGGGGGTCGGGGGGGCGATCAGGGTGAGAGGGTCAGGGTGAGTGGGACAGGGTGAGGGGGGCAGGGTGAGGGGTCAGGCTGGGGGCTCAGAGGGTCTCAGGGTGGTTGGTCAGGATGAGGAGATCAGGGTTGGGGGGTCAGGGTGAGGGGTCAGGGTGAGAGGCTCAGCGTGAGGGGTCAGGGTGAGGGGTCAGGGTGAGGGGTCAGGGTGAGGGGGTCAGGGTTGGTTGTCAGGTTGAGGGGTTAGGGAGAGGGATCAGGGTGAGGGGTCAGGGTGAGGAGTCAGGGTGAGGGGTCAGGGTGAGGGGTCATGGTGAGGGGTCAGGGTGAGGAGTCAGGGTGAGGGGGTCAGTGTGAGGGGTCAGGGTGAGGGGCTCAGGGTGAGGGGTCAGTGTGGGGGCTCAGGGTGAGGGGTCAGGGTGAGTGGGACAGGGTGAGGGGTCAGGGTGGGGGCTCAGGGTGAGGGGTTAGGGTGAGGGGATCAGGGTGTGGGGTCAGGGTGGGGGCTCAGGGTGAGGAGTCAGGGTGAGGGGTCAGGGTGAGGAGTCAGGGTGAGGGGTCAGGGTGAGGGGTCATGGTGAGGGGTCAGGGTGAGGAGTCAGGGTGAGGGGGTCAGTGTGAGGCGTCAGGGTGAGGGGCTCATGGTGAGGGGTCAGGGTGGGGGCTCAGGGTGAGGGGTTAGGGTGAGGGGATCAGGGTGTGGGGTCAGGGTGGGGGCTCAGGGTGAGGAGTCAGGGTGAGGGGTCAGGGTGAGGGGTCATGGTGAGGGGTCAGGGTGAGGGGGTTGGGGGGGCGATCAGGGTGAGAGGGTCAGGGTGAGTGGGACAGGGTGAGGGGGGCAGGGTGAGGGGTCAGGGAGAGAGGCTCATGGTGAGGGGTCAGGGTGAGGGGTCAGGGTGAGAGGCTCAGCGTGAGGGGTCAGGGTGAGGGGTCAGGGTGAGAGGCTCAGCGTGAGGGATCAGGGTGAGGGGTCAGCGTGAGGAGCTCAGGGTGAGGGGTCAGGGTGAGGAGTCAGGGTGAGGGGTCAGGGTGAGGGGTCATGGTGAGGGGTCAGGGTGAGGAGTCAGGGTGAGGGGGTCAGTGTGAGGGGTCAAGGTGAGGGGTCAGGGTAGGGGGCAGGGTGAGGGGTCAGGGTGAGGGGGGGAAGCATGAGGGGGCCAGGGTGAGGGGTCAGGGTGAGGGGTCAGGGTAGGGGCAGGGTGAGGGGTCAGGGTGAGGGGGGGCACCATGAGGGGGCCAGGGTGAGGGGTCAGGTTGCGGGGCTTAGTGTGAGGGGGTCAGGGTTGGGGGCCAGGGTGAGCGGTCAGGGTGCAGGGTCAGGGTGAGGGGTCAGGGTGAGGGGTCAGGGTAGGGGGGAAGGGTTAGCGGGTCAGGGTGAGGGGTCAGGGTGATGGGCTTAGGGAGAGGGGCTCAGGGTGAGGGTGTCAGGGTGAGGGGTCAGGGTGAGGGGTCAGGGTGAGGGGTTAGGGTGAGGGTTCAGGGTGAGGGGCACAGCGTGAGGGGTCAGGCTGAGGGGGTCGGGAGGGCGGTCAGGCTGAGAGGGTCAGTGTGAGGGGGGCAGGGTGCAGGGTCAGGGTGAGAGGCTCAGGGTGAGGGGTCAGGTTGAGGGGTCAGGTTGGGGGGTCAGGGTGAGGGGTCAGGGTTAGGGGGTCATGGTGAGGGGGTCAGGGTTAGGGGGTCAGGGTGAGGTGTCAGGGTGAGGGGCTCAGGGTGAGGTGTCAGGGTCAGGGGGTCAGGGTGAGGTGTCAGGGTGAGGGGTCAGGGTGAGGGGGTCAGTGTTGGGGGTCAGGTTGAGGGGTCAGTGTGGGGCTTCAGGGTGAGGGGGTCAGTGTTGAGGGTCAGGGTTGGGGGTCAGGGTGAGGGGTTAGGGTGAGGGGTCAAGGTGAGGGGCACAGTGTGAGGGGCTCAGGGTGAGAGGGTCACAGTGACGGGACACGATGAGGGGTCAGTGAGAGAGGCTCAGGGTGAGGGGTCAGGATGGGGGGTCATGGTGAGGGGGTCAGGGTTAGGGGGTCAGGGTGAAGGGGTCAAGGTGAGGGCTCAGGGTGAGGGGCTCAGGGTGAGGGGTTGGAAGGGGTCAGGATGAGGGGCACAGTGTGAGGGGTCAGGATGAGGGTATCAGGGTGAGGGGCTCAGGGTGAGGGGTTGGAAGGGGTCAGGATGAGGGGCACAGTGTGAGGGGTCAGGATGAGGGTATCAGGGTGAGGGGTCAGGGTGAGGGGCTCAGGGTGAGGGGGTCAGGATGAGGGGCACAGTGTGAGGGGTCAGGATGAGGGTATCAGGGTGAGGGGTCAGGGTGAGGGGCTCAGGGTGAGGGGGTCAGGATGAGGGGCTCAGGGTGAGGGGTCAGGATGAGGGTATCAGGGTGAGGGGTCAGGGTGAGGGGCTCAGTGTGAGGGGTCAGCGTGCGGGATCAGGGTGAGGTGGTCAGGGTGACGCGGTCAGGATGAGGGGTCAGGTTTAAGGGTCAGGGTGAGGGGCTTAGTCTGAGGGGGTCAGGGTGAGGGGGTCAGGATGAGGCGGACAGGGTTGGGGGCCAGGGTGAGGGGTCAGGGTGAGGGGCTGAGGGTGAGGGGTCAGCGTGAGGGGTCAGGATGAGGGGCACAGTGTGAGGGGTCCGGCTGAGGGGGTCAGTGGGGGGTCAGGGTGAGGGGCTCAGTGTGAGGGGTCAGGGTGGGGGCTCAGGGTGAGGGGTCAGTGTGAGGGGGTCAGTGTGAGGGGGTCAGTGTGAGGGGGTCAGGGTGAGGGGGTCAGTGTGAGGGGGTCAGGGTGAGGGGGTCAGTGCGAGGGGGTCAGGGTGAGGAGTCAGGGTGAGGGGTCAGGGTGCGGGGTCAGTGTGAGGGGTTAGAGAGAGGGGTCAGTGTGAGGGGTTAGAGAGAGGGGTCAGGATGAGGGGGTCAGTGTGAGGGGCTCATGTTGAGGGGTTAGGGTGAGGGGTCAATGTAAGGGGCTCAGGGTGTGGAGGTCAGGTTCAAGGGTGAATGTGAGGGGTCAGGGTGAGGGGTCATGGTGAGGGGTCAGGGTGAGGAGTCAGGGTGAGGGGGTCAGTGTGAGGGGTCAGGGTGAGGGGTCAGGGTAGGGGACAGGGTGAGGGGTCAGGGTGAGGGGGGGGCAGCATGAGGGGGCCAGGGTGAGGGGTCAGGTTGCGGGGCTTAGTGTGAGGGGGTCAGGGTTGGGGGCCAGGGTGAGCGGTCAGGGTGCAGGGTCAGGGTGAGCGGTCAGGGTGCAGGGTCAGGGTGAGGGGTCAGGGTGCAGGGTCAGGGTGAGGGGTCAGGGTGAGGGGTCAGGGTAGGGGGGCAGGGTTAGCGGGTCAGGGTGAGGGGTCAGGGTGATGGGCTTAGGGAGAGGGGGTCAGGGTGAGGGGGTCAGGGTGAGGGGTCAGGTTGAGGGGTTAGGGTGAGGGGTCAGGGTGAGGGGCACAGCGTGAGGGGTCAGGCTGAGGGGGTCGGGGGGGCGGTCAGGCTGAGAGGGTCAGTGTGAGGGGGGCAGGGTGCAGGGTCAGGGTGAGGGGTCAGGGTGAGGGGGTCAGGGTGAGGGGTTAGGGTGAGGGGTCAGGCTGAGGGGGTCGCGGGGGCGGTCAGGGTGAGAGGGTCAGTGTGAGGGGGGGCAGGGTGAGGGGTCAGGGAGAGAGGCTCAGCGTGAGGGGTCAGGATGAGGGGCACAGTGTGAGGGGTCAGGCTGAGGGGGTCAGTGGGGGGTCAGGGTGAGGGGTTAGAGAGAGGGGTCAGGGTGAGGGAGTCAGTGTGAGGGGGTCAGGGTGAGGGGTCAGGGTGCGGGGTCAGTGTGAGGGGTCAGTGTGAGGGGTTAGAGAGAGGGGTCAGTGTGAGGGGCTCATGTTGAGGGGTTAGGGTGGAGGGGTCAATGTAAGGGGCTCAGGGTGTGGAGTTCAGGTTCAAGGGTGAATGTGAGGGGTCAGGGTGAGGGGGTCAGTGTGAATGGCTCAGGGTGAGGGATTAGGGTGAGGGGTCAGGGTGAGGGGTCAGGGTGAGTAGTCAGTGTGACGGGGTCAGGGTGAGGGGTCAGGGTGAGGGGCTCAGGGTGAGGGGTCAGGATCGGGTGACCAGTGTGAGGCGCTCAGGGTGAGGGGCTAAGGTTGAGGGGCTCAGGGTGAGGAGGTCAGGGAGAGGGGGTCAGCATCACGGGGTCAGGGTGGGGGGCCAGGGTGAGGGGTTAGGGTGAGGGGTCAATGTAAGGGGCACAGGGTGTGGGGGTCAGGGTGAGGGGTCAGGGTGAGGGGCACAGGGTGAGGGGTCAGGCTGAGGGGGTCGGGGGGGCGGTCGGGGTGAGAGGGTCAGTGTGAGGGGGGCAGGGTGAGGGGTCAGGGAGAGAGGCTCAGGGTGAGGGGTCAGGGTGAGGGGTCAGGATGGGGGGTCAGGGTGAGGGGTCAGGGTTAGGGGGTCATGGTGAGGGGGTCAGGGTTAGGGGGTCAGGGTGAGGTGTCAGGGTGAGGGGCTCAGGGTGAGGTGTCAGGGTCAGGGGGTCAGGGTGAGGTGTCAGGGTGAGGGGTCAGGGTGAGGGGGTCAGTGTTGAGGGTCAGGGTTGGGGGTCAGGGTGAGGGGTCAGGGTGAGGGGTCAGGGTGAGGGGCACAGTGTGAGGGGCTCAGGGTGAGAGGGTCACAGTGACGGGACACGATGAGGGGACAGTGAGAGAGGCTCAGGGTGAGGGGTCAGGATGGGGGGTCAGGGTGAGGGGTCAGGGTTAGGGGGTCAGGGTGAAGGGGTCAGGGTGAGGGGCACAGGGTGAGGGGCACAGTGTGAGGGGCTCAGGGTGAGAGGGTCACAGTGACGGAACACGATGAGGGGTCAGTGAGAGAGGCTCAGGGTGAGGGGTCAGGATGGGGGGTCATGGTGAGGGGTCAGGGTTAGGGGGTCAGGGTGAAGGGGTCAAGGTGAGGGCTCAGGGTGAGGGGCTCAGGGTGAGGGGTTGGAAGGGGTCAGGATGAGGGGCTCAGGGTGAGGGGTCAGGATGAGGGTATCAGGGTGAGGGGTCAGGGTGAGGGGCTCAGTGTGAGGGGTCAGCGTGCGGGATCAGGGTGAGGTGGTCAGGGTGACGCGGTCAGGATGAGGGGTCAGGTTTAAGGGTCAGTGTGAGGGGCTTAGTCTGAGGGGGTCAGGGTGAGGGGGTCAGGATGAGGCGGACAGGGTTGGGGGCCAGGGTGAGGGGTCAGGGTGAGGGGCTGAGGGTGAGGGGTCAGCGTGAGGGGTCAGGATGAGGGGCACAGTGTGAGGGGTCCGGCTGAGGGGGTCAGTGGGGGGTCAGGGTGAGGGGCTCAGGCTGAGGGGTCAGGGTGAGGGGCTCAGGGTGAGGGGTCAGGGTGGGGGCTCAGGGTGAGGGGTCAGGGTGAGGGGATCAGGGTGTGGGGTCAGGGTGAGGGGTCAAGGTGAAGGTTCAGGGTGTGGGGAGATGGGTGAGGGGTTAATGTGAGGGGTCAGGGTGAGGGGCACAGGTTGATTGGGTCAGGGTGAGGGGGTCAGTGCGAGGGGGTCAGGGTGAGGAGTCAGGGTGAGGGGTCAGGGTGCGGGGTCAGTGTGAGGGGTTAGAGAGAGGGGTCAGTGTGAGGGGTTAGAGAGAGGGGTCAGGATGAGGGGGTCAGTGTGAGGGGCTCATGTTGAGGGGTTAGGGTGAGGGGTCAATGTAAGGGGCTCAGGGTGTGGAGGTCAGGTTCAAGGGTGAATGTGAGGGGTCAGGGTGAGGAGTCAGGGTGAGGGGTCAGGGTGAGGGGTCATGGTGAGGGGTCAGGGTGAGGGGGTCTGGGGGGCGATCAGGGTGAGAGGGTCAGGGTGAGTGGGACAGGGTGAGGGGGGCAGGGTGAGGGGATCAGGGTGTGGGGTCAGGGTGGGGGCTCAGGGTGAGGAGTCAGGGTGAGGGGTCAGGGTGAGGGGTCATGGTGAGGGGTCAGGGTGAGGGGGTCATGGGGGCGATCAGGGTGAGAGGGTCAGGGTGAGTGGGACAGGGTGAGGGGGGCAGGGTGAGGGGTCAGGGAGAGAGGCTCATGGTGAGGGGTTAGGGTGAGGGGTCAATGTAAGGGGCTCAGGGTGTGGAGGTCAGGTTCAAGGGTGAATGTGAGGGGTCAGGGTGAGGAGTCAGGGTGAGGGGTCAGGGTGAGGAGTCAGGGTGAGGGGTCAGGGTGAGGGGTCAGGGTGAGGGGGTCGGGGGGGCGATCAGGGTGAGAGGGTCAGGGTGAGTGGGACAGGGTGAGTGGGACAGGGTGAGGGGGGCAGGGTGAGGGGTCAGGGAGAGAGGCTCATGGTGAGGGGTCAGGGTGAGGGGTTAGAGAGAGGGGTCAGTGTGAGGGGTTAGAGAGAGGGGTCAGGATGAGGGGGTCAGGGTGAGGGGTCAGGTGAGGGGGTCAGGGTGAGGGGCTCAGGGTGAGGGCTCAGTGTGAGGGACTCAGGGTGAGGGGTCAGGGTGAGGGGGTGGTAGGGTGAGGGGTGAGGGGGTCAGTGTGAGGGGTCAGGGTGAGGAGGTCAGTGTGAGGGGTCAGGATGAGGGGTCAGGGTGAGGGGTCAGTGTGAGTGGCTCAGGGTGAGGGGTCAGGGTGAGGGGTCAGGGTGAGGGGTCATGGTGAGAGGTAAGGGTGAGGGGTCAGGGCGAGGAGCTCAGGGTGAGGGGTCAGGGTGAAGGGTCAGGGTGAGGGACACAGGGTGATGGGGTAAGTGTGAGGGGCTCATGGTGAGGGGTTAGGGTGAGGGGTCAGGGACAGGAGTCAGGGTGAGGGGCTCAGGGTGAGGGGTCAGGGTGAGGGGTCAGGGTGAAGGGGTAAGTGTGAGGGGCTCATGGTGAGGGGTTAGGGTGAGGGGTCAGGGACGGGAGTCAGGGTGAGTGGCTCAGGGTGAGGGGTCAGGTTGAAGGGGTAAGTGTGAGGGGCTCATGGTGAGGGGTTAGGGTGAGGGGTCAGGGACGGGAGTCAGGGTGAGGGGCTCAGGGTGAGGGGTCAGGGTGAAGGGGTAAGTGTGAGGGGCTCATGGTGAGGGGTTAGGGTGAGGGGTCAGGGACGGGAGTCAGGGTGAGGAGTCAGGGTGAGGTGGTCAGGGTGAGGGGGTCAGGGTGAGGTGGTCAGGGTGAGGGGCTAAGGGTGAGGAGTCAGGGTGAGGAGTCAGGGTGAGGTGGTCAGGGTGAGGGGGTCAGGGTGAGGTGGTCAGGGTGAGGGGCTAAGGGTGAGGAGTCAGGGTGAGGGGCTCGGTGTGAGGGGGTCAGGGTGAGGGGTCAGGATGAGGGGTCAGGGTGAGGGGTCAATGTACGGGGCTCAGGGTGTGGGGTTCACGTTGAGGGGTCAATGTGAGGTGTCAGGGTGAGGGGTCAAGGTGAGGTGTCAGGGTGAGGGGGTCAGGGTGAGGGGTCAGGGTGAGGTGTCAGGGTGAGGGGGTCAAGGTGAGGTGTCAGGGTGAGGTGTCAGGGTGAGGGTGTCAGCATGAGGGGGTCAGGGTTGGTGGCCAGGGGGAGGGGGTCAGGGTGTGGGGTCAGGGTGTGGGGCTCAGGGTGAGGGGCTCAGGGTGAAGGGTCAGGGTGGGGTGTCAGTTTGAGGGATCAGGGTGAGGGGTCAGGTTGAGGGGTCAGGCTGTGGGGCTCAGGGTGGGGGCTCAGAATGAGGGGCTCAGGGTGAGGGGTCAGGGTGATGGGGACAGGGTGAGGTGTCAGGTTGAGGGGCTCAGGGTGAGGGGTTAGGGTGAGGGGTCAGTGTGAGTGGTCAGGGTGAGGGGCTCAGGGTGAGGGGTCAGTGTGAGGGGCTCAGGGTGAGGGGTCAGTGTGAGGGTGTCAAGGTGAGGGGTCAGGGTGAGGATGTCAAGGTGAGGGGTCAGGGTGCGGGGCACAGGGTAAAAGGTCAGTGTGAGGGGTCAGGGTGAGGGGGTCAGGGTGAGGGGGTCAGGGTGAGGGGTTAGGGTAAGGGGTCAGGGAGGGGGGTCAGGGTGAGAGGCTCAGAGTGAGGGGTCAGGGTCAGGGGCACAGGCTGAGGTGGACAGGGTGAGGGTTCAAGGTGAGGGGTCAGGGTGAGGGGTCAGGGTGAGGGGTTCAGGGTGAGGGGTCAGTGTGAGGGGTCTGGGTGAGGGGTCAGTGTGAGGGGATCAGGGTCGGGGGTCAGGGTGAGGGGCTCAGGGTGAGGGGTCAGGGTGAGTGGGACAGGGTGAGGGGCTCAGTGTGAGCGTCCATGGTGTGGGGTCAGGGTGAGGGGTCAGGGTTTAGGGATCAGGGTGAGGGGTCAGGGTGAGGGGACAGGGTGAGGGGTCAGGGTGAGGGGCTCAGGATGAGGGGTCAGGGTGAGGGGACAGGGTGAGGGGTCAGGGTGAGGGGACAGGGTGAAGGGACAGGGTGAGGTGCTCAGGGTGAGGGTCTCAGGGTGGAGGGCTCAGTGTGAGGTGCTCAGGGTCAGGGTGAGGGGTCAGTGTGAGGGGTCAGGATGAGGAATCAGGGTGTGGGGCTCAGGGAGAGGGGTCAGGGTGAGGGGTCAGGGTGAGGGGCTCTGGGTGAGGGGTCAGGGTGAGGTGCTCAGGGTCAGGGTGAGGGGTCAGTGTGAGGGGTCAGGTGAGGGGGTCAGTGTGAGGGGTCAGGGTGAGAATTCATGGTGTGGGGTCAGGGTGAGGGGTCAGGGTGAGGGGCTCAGGGTGAGATGGACAGGGTGAGGGGTCAGGTGAGGGGGTCAGGGTGAGGGGCTCAGGGTGAGGGGTCAGGGTGAGGGGCTCAGGGTGAGGGGTCAGGGTGAGGGGGTGGTAGGGTGAGGGGTGAGGGGGTCAGTGTGAGGGGTCAGGGTGAGGAGGTCAGTGTGAGGGGTCAGGATGAGGGGTCAGGGTGAGGGGTCAGTGTGAGGGGTCAGTGTGAGTGGCTCAGGGTGAGGGATCAGGGTGAGGGGTCAGGGTGAGGGGTCAGTGTGAGGGGTCAGGGTGAGGGGTCAGGGTGAGGGGCTCAGGGTGAGTGGAGAGGGTGAGGCGTCAGGGTGAAGGTCTCAAGGTGAAGGGGTCAGGGTGAGGGAGTCAGGTTGAGGGTTAAGGGTGAGGGGTCAGGGTGAGGTGTCAGTGTGAGGGGTCAGGTTGAGGGGTAAGGGTGAGGGCTCAGGGTGAGGGGTCAGGGTGAGTGGGACAGTGTGAGGGGGTCAGTGTGAGCGTCCATGGTGTGGGGTTAGGGTGAGGTGTCAGGGTTTAGGGATCAGGGTGAGGGGTCAGGGTGAGGGGACAGGGTGAGGGGTCAGGGTGAGGGGCTCAGGATGAGGGGTCAGGGTGAGGGGACAGGGTGAGGGGTCAGGGTGAGGGGACAGAGTGAGGGGTCAGGGTGAGGGGCTCAGGGTGAGGGGTCAGGGTGTGGGGACATGGTGTGGGGTCAGGGGGAGGGGTTAGGTTGAGGGGTCAGGGTGAGGGTCTCAGGGTGGAGGGCTCAGTGTGAGGTGCTCAGGGTCAGGGTGAGGGGCTCAGGGTGAGGGGTCAGGGTGAGGGGTCAGGGTGAGGGGTCAGGGTGAGGGGTCAGGGTGAGGGGACAGGGTGAGGGGTCAGGATGAGGAATCAGGGTGAGGGCTCAGGTTGATGGGCTCTGGGTGAGGGGTCAGGGTGAGGTGCTCAGGGTCAGGGTGAGGGGTCAGTGTGAGGGGTCAGGGTGAGGGGGTCAGTGTGAGGGGTCAGGGTGAGAATTCATGTTGTGGGGTCAGGGTGAGGGGTCAGGATGAGGGGCTCAGGGTGAGATGGACAGGGTGAGGGGTCAGGTGAGGGGGTCAGGGTGAGGGGCTCAGGGTGAGGGGTCAGGGTGAGGGGCTCAGGGTGAGGGCTCAGGGTGGGGGGTCAGGGTGAGGGGGTGGTAGGGTGAGGGGTGAGGGGGTCAGTGTGAGGGGTCATGGTGAGGAGGTCAGTGTGAGGGGTCAGGGTGAGGAGGTCAGTGTGAGGGGTCAGGATGAGGGGTCAGGGTGAGGGGGTCAGTGTGAGGGATCAGGGTGAGGGGTCAGGGTGAGGGGTCAGTGTGAGGGGTCAGGGTGAGGGGCTCAGGGTGAGTGGACAGGGTGAGGCGTCAGGGTGAAGGTCTCAAGGTGCAAGAGTTCAGGGTGTGGGGCTCAGGTTTGAGGGGCTCATGGTGATGGGTCAGGGTGAACGGCTCAGGGTGAGGGGTCAGTGTGAGGGGCTCAGGGTGAGGGTACAGGCTGAGGGGTCAGTGTGAGGGGTTAGGGTGTGGGGTCAGTGTGAGGATGTCAGGGTGAGGGGTCAGGGTGAGGGGTCAGTGTGAGGGGTCAGAGTGAGGGGTCAGCGCGAGGGGCTCAGGGTGAGGGGTCAGCGTGAGGGGGTCAGTGTGAGTGGTCAGGGAGAGGGGTCAGGGTGAAGGGTCAGGGCGAGGAGCTCAGGGTGAGGGGTCAGGGTGAGGAGTCAGGGTGAGGGGTCAGGGTGAGGGGTCAGGGTGAGGGGTCAGGGTGAGAAGCTCAGGGTGAGGGGTCAGGGTGAGGGGTCATGGTGAGGGGTAAGGGTGAGGGGTCAGGGCGAGGAGCTCAGGGTGAGGGGTCAGGGTGAAGGGTCAGGGTGAGGGACACAGGGTGATGGGGTCAGTGTGAGGGGTCAGGGTGAGGGGTCAGTGTAGGGGGCAGGGTTAGGGGTCACTGTGAGGGACTCAGGGAGCGGGGCTCAGGGTGAGGGGTCAGGGTGAAGGGGTAAGTGTGAGGGGCTCATGGTGAGGGGTTAGGGTGAGGGGTCAGGGACGGGAGTCAGGGTGAGGAGTCAGGGTGAGGGGTCAGGGTGAGGGGCTCGGTGTGAGGGGGTCAGGGTGAGGGGTCAGGGTGAGGGGTCAATGTAAGGGGCTCAGGGTGTGGGGTTCATGTTGAGGGGTCAATGTGAGGTGTCAGGGTGAGGCGTCAAGGTGAGGTGTCAGGGTGAGGGGGTCAGGGTGAGGGGCTCAGGGTGAAGGGTCAGGGTGAGGGGTCAGGGTGATGTGTCAGGGTGAGGGGGTCAAGGTGAGGTGTCAGGGTGAGGGGTCAGGGTGGGGGGTGCAGTGTGAGGCGCTCAGGGTGAGGTGTCAGGGTGAGGGGTCAGGGTGAGGTGTCAGGGTGAGGGGGTCATGGTCAGGTGTCAGGTTGAGGGGCTCAGGGTGAGGGGCTCAGGTTGAGGGGACAGGATGGGGTGTCAGTTTGAGGGATCAGGGTGAGGATGTCAAGGTGAGGGGTCAGGGTGCGGGGCACAGGGTAAAAGGTCAGTGTGAGGGGTCAGGGTGAGGGGGTCAGGGTGAGGGGGTCAGGGTGAGGGGTTAGGGTAAGGGGTCAGGGAGGGGGGTCAGGGTGAGAGGCTCAGGGTGAGGGGTCAGGGTCAGGGGCACAGGCTGAGGTGGACAGGGTGAGGGTTCAAGGTGAGGGGTCAGGGTGAGGGGTCAGGGTGAGGGGTCAGGAGAGGGGTCAGGGTGAGGGGTTCAGGGTGAGGGGTCAGGGTGAGGGGACAGGGTGAGCGGACAGGGTGAGGTGCTCAGGGTGAGGGGTCAAGGTGAGGGGATAGGGTGAGGGGTCAGTGTGAGGGGATAGGGTGAGGGGTCAGGGTGAGGGGTCAGGGTGTGGGGACATGGTGAGGGGTCAGGGGGAGGGGTTAGGTTGAGGGGTCAGGGTGAGGGTCTCAGGGTGGAGGGCTCAGTGTGAGGTGCTCAGGGTCAGGGTGAGGGGCTCAGGGTGAGGGGTCAGGGTGAGGGGACAGGGTGAGGGGTCAGGGTGAGGGGTCAGGGTGAGGGGCAGGGTGAGGGGTCAGGATGAGGAATCAGGGTGTGGGGCTCAGGGAGAGGGGTCAGGGTGAGGGGTCAGTGTGAGGGGTCAGGGTGAGGGGTCAGGGTGACGGGCTCTGGGTGAGGGGTCAGGGTGAGGGGTCAGGGTGAGGGGTCAGGGTGACGGGCTCAGGGTGAGATGGACAGGGTGAGGGGTCAGGTGAGGGGTTCAGGGTGAGGGGCTCAGGGTGAGGGGTCAGGGTGAGGGGCTCAGGGTGAGGGGCTCAGGGTGAGGGCTCAGGGTGAGGGGGTGGTAGGGTGAGGGGTGAGGGGTCAGTGTGAGGGGTCAGGGTGAGGAGGTCAGTGTGAGGGGTCAGGGTGAGGAGGTCAGTGTGAGGGGTCAGGATGAGGGGTCAGGGTGAGGAGGTCAGTATGAGGGATCAGGGTGAGGGGTCAGGGTGAGGGGTCAGGGTGAGGGGTCAGGGTGAGGGGTCAGTGTGAGGGGTCAGGGTGAGGGGTCAGTGTGAGGCGTCAGGGTGAATGTCTCAAGGTGCAAGAGTTCAGGGTGTGGGGCTCAGGTTTGAGGGGCTCATGGTGATGGGTCAGGGTGAACGGCTCAAGGTGAGGGGTCAGTGTGAGGGGCTCAGGGTGAGGGTTCAGGCTGAGGGGTCAGTGTGAGGGGTTCAGGGTGTGGGGTCAGTGTGAGGATGTCAGGGTGAGGGGTCAGGGTGAGGGGTCAGTGTGAGGGGTCAGGGTGAGGGGTCAGGGTGAGGGGTCAGGGTGAGGTGTCAGGGTGAGGGGGTCATGGTCAGGTGTCAGGTTGAGGGGCTCAGGGTGAGGGGCTCAGGTTGAGGGGACAGGATGGGGTGTCAGTTTGAGGGATCAGGGTGAGGATGTCAAGGTGAGGGGTCAGGGTGCGGGGCACAGGGTAAAAGGTCAGTGTGAGGGGTCAGGGTGAGGGGGTCAGGGTGAGGGGGTCAGGGTGAGGGGTTAGGGTAAGGGGTCAGGGAGGGGGGTCAGGGTGAGAGGCTCAGGGTGAGGGGTCAGGGTCAGGGGCACAGGCTGAGGTGGACAGGGTGAGGGTTCAAGGTGAGGGGTCAGGGTGAGGGGTCAGGGTGAGGGGTCAGGAGAGGGGTCAGGGTGAGGGGTTCAGGGTGAGGGGTCAGGGTGAGGGGACAGGGTGAGCGGACAGGGTGAGGTGCTCAGGGTGAGGGGTCAAGGTGAGGGGATAGGGTGAGGGGTCAGGGTGAGGGGATAGGGTGAGGGGTCAGGGTGAGGGGTCAGGGTGTGGGGACATGGTGAGGGGTCAGGGGGAGGGGTTAGGTTGAGGGGTCAGGGTGAGGGTCTCAGGGTGGAGGGCTCAGTGTGAGGTGCTCAGGGTCAGGGTGAGGGGCTCAGGGTGAGGGGTCAGGGTGAGGGGACAGGGTGAGGGGTCAGGGTGAGGGGTCAGGTTGAGGGGCAGGGTGAGGGGTCAGGATGAGGAATCAGGGTGTGGGGCTCAGGGAGAGGGGTCAGGGTGAGGGGTCAGTGTGAGGGGTCAGGGTGAGGGGTCAGGGTGACGGGCTCTGGGTGAGGGGTCAGGGTGAGGGGTCAGGGTGAGGGGTCAGGGTGACGGGCTCAGGGTGAGATGGACAGGGTGAGGGGTCAGGTGAGGCGTTCAGGGTGAGGGGCTCAGGGTGAGGGGTCAGGGTGAGGGGCTCAGGGTGAGGGGCTCAGGGTGAGGGCTCAGGGTGAGGGGGTGGTAGGGTGAGGGGTGAGGGGTCAGTGTGAGGGGTCAGGGTGAGGAGGTCAGTGTGAGGGGTCAGGGTGAGGAGGTCAGTGTGAGGGGTCAGGATGAGGGGTCAGGGTGAGGAGGTCAGTATGAGGGTTCAGGGTGAGGGGTCAGGGTGAGGGGTCAGGGTGAGGGGTCAGGGTGAGGGGTCAGGGTGAGGGGTCAGTGTGAGGGGTCAGGGTGAGGGGTCAGTGTGAGGCGTCAGGGTGAATGTCTCAAGGTGCAAGAGTTCAGGGTGTGGGGCTCAGGTTTGAGGGGCTCATGGTGATGGGTCAGGGTGAACGGCTCAAGGTGAGTGGTCAGTGTGAGGGGCTCAGGGTGAGGGTTCAGGCTGAGGGGTCAGTGTGAGGGGTTCAGGGTGTGGGGTCAGTGTGAGGATGTCAGGGTGAGGGGTCAGGGTGAGGGATCAGTGTGAGGGGTCAGGGTGAGGGGTCAGCGCGAGGGGCTCAGGGTGAGGGGTCAGCGTGAGGGGGTCAGTGTGAGGGGTCAGGGTGAGCGGTCAGGGTGAGGGGCTCAGGGTGAGGGGGTCAGGTTGAGGGGACTGAGTGAGGGGGTCAGGGTGAAGGGTCAGGGCGAGGGGTCAGGGTGAGGGGTCAGTGTGAGGGGGTCAGGGTGAGGGGTCAGGGTGAGGGGTCAGTGTGAGGGGTCAGGGTGAGGGGTCAGTGTGAGGTGCTCAGGGTGAGGGTCTTAGGGTGAGGGGGTCAGGGTGGGGGCTTGGGGTGAAGGGGTCAGGGTGCGGCGGTCAGTGTGAGGGGGTCAGCGTGAAGGGTCAGGGTGAGGGGTTCAGGGTTAGGGGGTCAGGGTGAGTGGTAAGGGTGAGGATTCAGGGTGAGGGTCTCAGGGTGAGGGGTCAGGGTGGGGGCTTAGAGTGAGCGGGTCAGGGTGCGGCGGTCAGTGTGAGGGGGTCTGGGCGAGGGCTCAGTGTGAGGGTTCAGGGTGAGGGGTCAGGGTGAGGGGTCAGGTTGAGGGGTTCAGGGTGAGGGGTCAGTGTGAGGGGTCAGGGTGAGGGGTCAGTGTGAGGGGATCAGGGTGAGGGGTCAGGGTGAGGGGCTCAGGGTGAGGGGCTCAGGGTGAGGGGCCAGGGTGAGCCTCAGGGTGAGGGGTCAGGGTGAGGAGTCAGGGTGAGGGGCTCAGGGTGAGGGGTCAGGGTGAGGGGGTCAGGGTTAGGGGTCACGGTGAGGGGTTCAGGGTGAGAGGTCAGGGTGAGGGGTCTGGGTGAGGGGCTCAGTGTCAGGGTGAGGGGTCAGTGTGAGGGGTCAGGGTGAGGGGGTCAGTGTGAGGGGTCCGGGTGAGGGGCTCGCCGTGAGGGGTCAGGGTGAGGGGGTCAGTTTAGGGGTCAGGGTGAGGGGGTCAGCGTGAGGGGGTCAGGGTGAGGGGGTCAGGGTGAGGGTTCAGGTTGAGAGGTCAGGGTGAGGGGGCAGTGTGAGGGGTTCAGGGTGTGGGGTCAGTGTGAGGATGTCAGGGTGAGGGGTCAGGGTGAGGGGTCAGTGTGAGGGGTCAGGGTGAGGGGTCAGCGCGAGGGGCGCAGGGTGAGGGGTCAGCGTGAGGGGGTCAGTGTGAGGGGTCAGGGTGAGCGGTCAGGGTGAGGGGCTCAGGGTGAGGGGGTCAGGTTGAGGGGACTGAGTGAGGGGGTCAGGGTGAAGGGTCAGGGTGAGGGGTCAGGGTGAGGGGTCAGTGTGAGGGGTTCAGGGTGAGGGGTCAGAGTGAGGGGTCAGTGTGAGGGGTCAGGGTGAGGGGTCAGTGTGAGGTGCTCAGGGTGAGGGTCTTAGGGTGAGGGGGTCAGGGTGGGGGCTTAGGGTGAAGGGGTCAGGGTGCGGCGGTCAGTGTGAGGGGGTCAGGGTGAAGGGTCAGGGTGAGGGGTCAGGATGAGGAATCAGGGTGTGGGGCTCAGGGAGAGGGGTCAGGGTGAGGGGTCAGTGTGAGGGGCTCAGGGTGAGGGGTCAGGGTGAGGGGGTCAGGGTTAGGGGTCACGGTGAGGGGGTCAGGGTGAGGGGCTCAGGGTGAGGGGTCAGGGTGAGGTGCTCAGGGTCAGGGTGAGGGGTCAGGGTGAGGGGTCTGGGTGAGGGGTCTGGGTGAGGTGCTCAGGGTCAGAGTGAGGGGTCAGTGTGAGGGGTCAGGGTGAGGGGGTCAGGGTTAGGGGTCACGGTGAGGGGGTCAGGGTGAGGGGTCAGGGTGAGGGGTCAGTGTGAGGGGTCAGGTTGAGGGGTCAGGGTGATGGGCTCAATGTGAGGGGTCAGGGTGAGGTTCGATGGTGTGGGGTCAGGGTGAGGGGTCAGGGTGAGGGGTCAGTGTGAGGGGTCAGGGTGAGGGGTCAGGATGAGGGGTCAGGGTGAGGTGTCAGGGTGAGGGGTCAGTGTGAGGGGTCAGGGTGAGGGGCTCAGGGTGAGGGGTCAGGGTGAGGGGCTCAGCATGAGGGGCTCAGGGTGAGAGGTCAGGGTGAGGGGCTCAAGGTGAGATGGACAGGGTGAGGGGTCAGGGTGAGGGGGTCAGGGTTAGGGGCTCGGAGTGAGGGGTCAGGGTGAGGGCTCAGGGTGAGGAGCTCAGGGTGAGGGGTCAGGGTGAGGGGTCAGGGTGAGGGATCAGGGTGAGGGGTCAGGGTGAGGGGTCAGTGTGAGGAGTCAGGGTGAGGGGTCAGGGTGAGGGGACAGGGTGAGGGGATCAGGGTGAGGGGGTCAGGTTGAAGGGCTCAGGGTGAGGGGACCGGGTGAGGGGTCAGGGTGAGGGGTCAGGGTGAGGGGTCAGGGTGAGGGGACAGGGTGAGGGGTCAGGGTGAGGGGTCAGGGGGAGGGGTTAGGTTGAGGGGTCAGCGTGAGGGGCTCAGGGTGAGGGGTCAGTGTGAGGTGCTCAGGCTCAGGGTGAGGGGTCAGTGTGAGTGGTCAGGATGAGGAATCAGGGTGTGGGGCTCAGGGAGAGGGGTCAGGGTGAGGGGTCAGGTGAGGGGGTCAGGGTGAGGGGTCAGGGTGAGGGGTCTGGGTGAGGGGCTCAGGGTGAGGGGATGGGTGAGTTGCTCAGGGTCAGGGTGAGGGGTCAGGGTGAGGGGTCAGGGTGAGGGGGTCAGTGTGAGCGGTCAGGGTGAGGTGCTCAGGGTGAGGGTGAGGGGTCAGTGTGAGGGGTCAGGGTGAGGGGGTCAGGGTGAGGGGGTCAGGGTGAGGGTTCAGGGTGAGAGGTCAGGGTGAGGGGGCAGTGTGAGGGGTCAGGGTGAGGGCCTCAGTGTGAGGGGGCAGGGTGAAGCGTCAGGGTGACGGGCTCAATCTGAGGGGTCAGGGTGAGGATCGATGGTGAGGGGTCAGTCTGAGGGGTCAGGGTGAGGGGCTCAGGGTGAGGGGTCAGGGTGAGGTGCTCAGGGTCAGGGAGAGGGGTCAGTCTGAGGGGTCAGGGTGAGGGGTCAGGGTGAGGGGTCAGGATGAGGGGTCAGGGTGAGGAGGTCAGTGTGAGGGATCAGGGTGAGGGGTCAGGGTGAGGGGTCAGTGTGAGGGGTCAGGGTGAGGGGTCAGTGTGAGGCGTCAGGGTGAATGTCTCAAGGTGCAAGAGTTCAGGGTGTGGGGCTCAGGTTTGAGGGGCTCATGGTGATGGGTCAGGGTGAACAGCTCAGGGTGAGGGGTCAGTGTGAGGGGCTCAGGGTGAGGGTTCAGGCTGAGGGGTCAGTGTGAGGGGTTCAGGGTGTGGGGTCAGCGTGAGGATGTCAGCGCGAGGGGCTCAGGGTGAGGGGTCAGCGTGAGGGGGTCAGTGTGAGGGGTCATGGTGAGCAGTCAGGGTGAGGGGCTCAGGGTGAGGGGGTCAGGTTGAGGGGACTGAGTGAGGGGGTCAGGGTGAAGGGTCAAGGTGAGGGGTCAGGGTGAGGGGTCAGTGTGAGGGGGTCAGGGTGAGGGGTCAGGGTGAGGGATCAGTGTGAGGGGTCAGGGTGAGGGGTCAGTGTGAGGTGCTCAGGGTGAGGGTCTTAGGGTGAGGGGGTCAGGGTGGGGGCTTAGGGTGAAGGGGTCAGGGTGCGGCGGTCAGTGTGAGGGGTTCAGGGTGAAGGGTCAGGGTGAGGGGTTCAGGGTGAGGGGGTCAGGGTGAGTGGTAAGGGTGAGGGTTCAGGGTGAGGGTCTCAGGGTGAGGGGTCAGGGTGGGGGCTAAGAGTAAGCGGGTCAGGGTGCGGCGGTCAGTGTGAGGGGGTCTGGGCGAGGGCTCAGTGTGAGGGTTCAGGGTGAGGGGTCAGGGTGAGGGGTCAGGTTGAGGGGTCAGTGTGAGGGGATCAGGGTCAGGGGTCAGGGTGAGGGGCTCAGGGTGAGGGGCTCAGGGTGAGGGGCCAGGGTGAACCTCAGGGTGAGGGGTCAGGGTGAGGGGTCAGGGTGAGGGGCTCAGGGTGAGGGGTCAGGGTGAGGGGGTCAGGGTTAGGGGTCACGGTGAGGGGGTCAGGGTGAGGGGTCAGGGTGAGGGGTCTGGGTGAGGGGCTCAGGGTGAGGGGTCAGGGTGAGGTGCTCAGGGACAGGGTGAGGGGTCAGGGTGAGGGGTCAGGGTGAGGGGTCTGGGTGAGGGGCTCAGGGTGAGGGGTCTGGGTGAGGTGCTCAGTGTCAGGGTGAGGGGTCAGTGTGAGGGGTCAGGGTGAGGGGGTCAGTGTGAGGGGTCCGGGTGAGGGGTTCAGTTTAGGGGTCAGGGTGAGGGGGTCAGCGTGAGGGGGTCAGGGTGAGGGGGTCAGGGTGAGGGTTCAGGGTGAGAGGTCAGGGTGAGGGGGCAGTGTGAGGGGTTCAGGGTGTGGGGTCAGTGTGAGGATGTCAGGGTGAGGGGTCAGGGTGAGGGGTCAGTGTGAGGGGTCAGGGTGAGGTGTCAGCGCGAGGGGCGCAGGGTGAGGGGTCAGCGTGAGGGGGTCAGTGTGAGGGGTCAGGGTGAGCGGTCAGGGTGAGGGGCTCAGGGTGAGGGGGTCAGGTTGAGGGGACTGAGTGAGGGGGTCAGGGTGAAGGGTCAGGGTGAGGGGTCAGGGTGAGGGGTCAGTGTGAGGGGGTCAGGGTGAGGGGTCAGAGTGAGGGGTCAGTGTGAGGGGTCAGGGTGAGGGGTCAGTGTGAGGTGCTCAGGGTGAGGGTCTTAGGGTGAGGGGGTCAGGGTGGGGGCTTAGGGTGAAGGGGTCAGGGTGCGGCGGTCAGTGTGAGGGGGTCAGGGTGAAGGGTCAGGGTGAGGGGTCAGGATGAGGTATCAGGGTGTGGGGCTCAGGGAGAGGGGTCAGGGTGAGGGGTCAGTGTGAGGGGCTCAGGGTGAGGGGTCAGGGTGAGGGGGTCAGGGTCAGGGGTCACGGTGAGGGGGTCAGGGTGAGGGGCTCAGGGTGAGGCGTCAGGGTGAGGTGCTCAGGGTCAGGGTGAGGGGTCTGGGTGAGGGGTCAGTGTGAGGAGTCAGGGTGAGGGGTCAGGGTGAGGGGGTCAGGGTGAGAGGATCATGATCAGGTGTTGAGAGTGGGGTGTCTGGGTGAGGGATGAGGGTGAGGGTCAGTGTGAGGGTTCAGGGTGAGGCGCACAGGGTGAGGGGTCAGGGTGAGGGGTCATGGTGTGTGGTCAGGGTTTGGGGATCAGGGTGAGGGGGTCAGGTTGAGGGGCTCAGGGTGAGGGGACCGGGTGCGGGGTCAAGGTGAGGGGTCAGGGTGAGGGGTCAGGGTGAGGGGACAGGGTGAGGGGATCAGGGTGAGGGGTCAGGGTGAGGGGACAGGGTGAGGGGTCAGGGTGAGGGGTCAGGGGGAGGGGTTAGGTTGAGGGGTCAGGGTGAGGGGCTCAGGGTGAGGGGTCAGTGTGAGGTGCTCAGGCTCAGGGTGAGGGGTCAGTGTGAGTGGTCAGGATGAGGAATCAGGGTGTGGGGCTCAGGGAGAGGGGTCAGGGTGAGGGGTCAGGGAGAGGGGTCAGGATGAGGAATCAGGGTGTGGGGCTCAGGGAGAGGGGTCAGGGTGAGGGGTCAGGGAGAGGGGTCAGGGTGAGGGGTCAGGGTGTGGGTCTCAGGGTGAGGGGTCAGGTTGAGGGGTCTGGGTGAGGTGCTCAGGGTGAGGGGATGGGTGAGTTGCTCAGGGTCAGGGTGAGGGGTCAGGGTGAGGGGTCAGGGTGAGGGGGTCAGTGTGAGGGGTCAGGGTGAGGTGCTCAGGGTGAGGGTGAGGGGTCAGTGTGAGGGGTCAGGGTGAGGGGGTCAGTGTGAGGGGTCCGGGTGAGGGTTCAGGGTGAGAGGTCAGGGTGAGGGGGCAGTGTGAGGGGTCAGGGTGAGGGCCTCAGTGTGAGGGGGCAGGGTGAAGGGTCAGGGTGACGGGCTCAATCTGAGGGGTCAGGGTGAGGATCGATGGTGAGGGGTCAGTCTGAGGGGTCAGGGTGAGGGCCTCAGGGTGAGGGGTCAGGGTGAGATGGACAGGGTGAGGGGTCAGTCTGAGGGGTCAGGGTGAGGGGCTCAGGGTGAGGGGTCAGGGTGAGGTGCTCAGGGTCAGGGAGAGCGGTCAGGGTGAGGGGCTCAGGGTGAGGGGTCAGGGTGAGGGGACAGGATGAGGGGTCAGGTGAGGGGTCAGGGTGAGGCGTCCGGGTGAGGGGCTCAGGGTGAGGGGTCAGGCTGAGGGGTCAGTGTGAGGGGCTCAGGGTGAGGGGTCAGGGTGAGGGCTCAGGGTGAGGGGGTGGTAGGGTGAGGGGTGAGGGGTCAGTGTGAGGGGTCAGGCTGAGGGGTCAGTGTGAGGGGCTCAGGGTGAGGGGTCAGGTTGAGGGCTCAGGGTGAGGGGGTGGTAGGGTGAGGGGTGAGGGGTCAGTGTGAGGGGTCAGGGTGAGGAGGTGAGTGTGAGGAGTCAGGGTGAGGAGGTCAGTGTGAGGGGTCAGGATGAGGGGTCAGGGTGAGGAGGTCAGTATGAGGGATCAGGGTGAGGGGTCAGGGTGAGGGGTCAGGGTGAAGGTCTCAAAGTGCAAGAGTTCAGGGTGTGGGGCTCAGGTTTGAGGGGCTCATGGTGATGGGTCAGGGTGAACGGCTCAGGGTGAGGGGTCAGTGTGAGGGGCTCAGGGTGAGGGTTCAGGCTGAGGGGTCAGTGTGAGGGGTTCAGGGTGTGGGGTCAGCGTGAGGGGGTCAGTGTGAGGATGTCAGGGTGAGGGGTCAGGGTGAGGGGTCAGTGTGAGGGGTCAGGGTGAGGGGTCAGCGCGAGGGGCTCAGGGTGAGGGGTCAGCGTGAGGGGGTCAGTGTGAGGGGTCATGGTGAGCGTTCAGGGTGAGGGGCTCAGGGTGAGGGGGTCAGGTTGAGGGGACTGAGTGAGGGGGTCAGGGTGAGGGGTCAGGGTGAGGGGTCAGGATGAGGGGTCAGTGTGAGGGGGTCAGGGTGAGGGGTCAGGGTGAGGGGTCAGTGTGAGGGGTCAGGGTGAGGGGTCAGTGTGAGGTGCTCAGGGTGAGGGTCTTAGGGTGAGGGGGTCAGGGTGGGGGCTTGGGGTGAAGGGGTCAGGGTGCGGCGGTCAGTGTGAGGGGGTCAGGGTGAAGGGTCAGGGTGAGGGGTTCAGGGTGAGGGGGTCAGGGTGAGTGGTAAGGGTGAGGGTTCAGGGTGAGGGTCTCAGGGTGAGGGGTCAGGGTGGGGGCTTAGAGTGAGCGGGTCAGGGTGCGGCGGTCAGTGTGAGGGGGTCTGGGCGAGGGCTCAGGGTGAGGGGTCAGTGTGAGGGGTCAGGGTGAGGGGCAGTGTGAGGCGTCAGGGTGAAGGTCTCAAGGTGCAAGAGTTCAGGGTGTGGGGCTCAGGTTTGAGGGGCTCATGGTGATGGGTCAGGGTGAACGGCTCAGGGTGAGTGGTCAGTGTGAGGGGCTCAGGGTGAGGGTTCAGGCTGAGGGGTCAATGTGAGGGGTTCAGGGTGTGGGGTCAGCGTGAGGGGGTCAGTGTGAGGATGTCAGGGTGAGGGGTCAGGGTGAGGGGTCAGTGTGAGGGGTCAGGGTGAGGGGTCAGCGCGAGGGGCTCAGGGTGAGGGGTCAGCGTGAGGGGGTCAGTGTGAGGGGTCATGGTGAGCGTTCAGGGTGAGGGGCTCAGGGTGAGGGGGTCAGGTTGAGGGGACTGAGTGAGGGGGTCAGGGTGAAGGGTCAGGGTGAGGGGTCAGGATGAGGGGTCAGTGTGAGGGGGTCAGGGTGAGGGGTCAGGGTGAGGGGTCAGTGTGAGGGGTCAGGGTGAGGGGTCAGTGTGAGGTGCTCAGGGTGAGGGTCTTAGGGTGAGGGGGTCAGGGTGGGGGCTTGGGGTGAAGGGGTCAGGGTGCGGCGGTCAGTGTGAGGGGGTCAGGGTGAAGGGTCAGGGTGAGGGGTTCAGGGTGAGGGGGTCAGGGTGAGTGGTAAGGGTGAGGGTTCAGGGTGAGGGTCTCAGGGTGAGGGGTCAGGGTGGGGGCTTAGAGTGAGCGGGTCAGGGTGCGGCGGTCAGTGTGAGGGGGTCTGGGCGAGGGCTCAGTGTGAGGGTTCAGGGTGAGGGGTCAGGGTGAGGGGTCAGGTTGAGGGGTTCAGGGTGAGGGGATCAGGGTCAGGGGTCAGGGTGAGGGGCTCAGGGTGAGGGGCTCAGGGTGAGGGGCCAGGGTGAGCCGCAGGGTGAGGGGTCAGGGTGAGGGGTCAGGGTGAGGGGCTCAGGGTGAGGGGTCAGGGTGAGTGGGTCAGGGTTAGGGGTCACGGTGAGGGGGTCAGGGTGAGGGGTCAGGGTGAGGGGTCTGGGTGAGGGGGTCAGGGTGAGGGGTCAGGGTGAGGTGCTCAGGGACAGGGTGAGGGGTCAGTGTGAGGGGTCAGGGTGAGGGGGTCAGTGTGAGGGGTCCGGGTGAGGCGCTCTGCGTGAGGGGTCAGGGTGAGGGGGTCAGTTTAGGGGTCAGGGTGAGGGGGTCAGCGTGAGGGGGTCAGGGTGAGGGGGTCAGGGTGAGGGTTCAGGGTGAGAGGTCAGGGTGAGGTGGCAGTGTGAGTGGTTCAGGGTGTGGGGTCAGTGTGAGGATGTCAGGGTGAGGGGTCAGGGTGAGGGGTCAGTGTGAGGGGTCAGGGTGAGGGGTCAGCGCGAGGGGCGCAGGGTGAGGGGTCAGCGTGAGGGGGTCAGTGTGAGGGGTCAGGGTGAGCGGTCAGGGTGAGGGGCTCAGGGTGAGGGGGTCAGGTTGAGGGGACTGAGTGAGGGGGTCAGGGTGAAGGGTCAGGGTGAGGGGTCAGGGTGAGGGGTCAGTGTGAGCGGGTCAGGGTGAGGGGTCAGAGTGAGGGGTCAGTGTGAGGGGTCAGGGTGAGGGGTCAGTGTGAGGTGCTCAGGGTGAGGGTCTTAGGGTGAGGGGGTCAGGGTGGGGGCTTAGGGTGAAGGGGTCAGGGTGCGGCGGTCAGTGTGAGGGGGTCAGGGTGAAGGGTCAGGGTGAGGGGTCAGGATGAGGAATCAGGGTGTGGGGCTCAGGGAGAGGAGTCAGGGTGAGGGGTCAGTGTGAGGGGCTCAGGGTGAGGGGTCAGGGTGAGGGGGTCAGGGTTAGGGGTCACGGTGAGGGGGTCAGGGTGAGGGGCTCAGAGTGAGGGGTCAGGGTGAGGTGCTCAGGGTCAGGGTGAGGGGTCAGGGTGAGGGGTCAGGGTGTGGGGTCAGGGTGAGGGGTCTGGGTGAGGTGCTCAGGGTCAGAGTGAGGGGTCAGTGTGAGGGGTCAGGGTGAGGGGGTCAGGGTTAGGGGTCACGGTGAGGGGGTCAGGGTGAGGGGTCAGGGTGAGGGGTCAGGGTGAGGGGTCAGTGTGAGGGGTCAGGTTGAGGGGTCAGGGTGATGGGCTCAATGTGAGGGGTCAGGGTGAGGATCGATGGTGTGGGGTCAGGGTGAGGGGTCAGGGTGAGGGGTCAGGGTGAGGGGTCAGTGTGAGGGGTCAGTGTGAGGGGTCAGGGTGAGGGGCTCAGGGTGAGGGGTCAGGGTGAGGGGCTCAGGGTGAGGGGCTCAGGGTGAGGGGTCAGGGTGAGGGGCTCAGGGTGAGATGGACAGTGTGAGGGGTCAGGGTGAGGGGGTCAGGGTTAGGGGCTCGGAGTGAGGGGTCAGGGTGAGGGCTCAGGGTGAGGGGCTCAGGGTGAGGGGTCAGGGTGAGGGGGTGGTAGGGTTCAGGGTGAGGAGGTCAGTGTGAGGGGTCAGGGTGAGGCGTCAGGGTGAGGTGCTCAGTGTCAGGGTGAGGGGTCTGGGTGAGGGGTCAGTGTGAGGAGTCAGGGTGAGGGGTCAGGGTGAGGGGGTCAGGGTGAGGGGATCATGGTCAGGTGTTGAGAGTGGGGTGTCTGGGTGAGGGATGATGGTGAGGGTCAGTGTGAGGGTTCAGGGTGAGGGGTCAGGGTGAGGGGTCAGGGGGAGGGGTTAGGTTGAGGGGTCAGGGTGAGGGGCTCAGGGTGAGGGGTCAGTGTGAGGTGCTCAGGCTCAGGGTGAGGGGTCAGTGTGAGTGGTCAGGATGAGGAATCAGGGTGTGGGGATCAGGGAGAGGGGTCAGGGTGAGGGGTCAGGGTGAGGGGTCAGGGTGAGGTGCTCAGGGTGAGGGGTCAGGGTGAGGGGGTTCAGGGTGAGGGGTCAGGTTGAGGGGTCTGGGTGAGGGGCTCAGGGTGAGGGGATGGGTGAGTTGCTCAGGGTGAGGGTGAGGGGTCAGGGTGAGGGGTCAGGGTGAGGGGGTCAGTGTGAGGGGTCAGAGTGAGGTGCTCAGGGTGAGGGTGAGGGGTCAGTGTGAGGGGTCAGGGTGAGGGGGTCAGTGTGAGGAGTCCGGGTGAGGGGCTCTGCGTGAGGGGTCAGGGTGAGGGGGTCAGGGTGAGGGTTCAGGGTGAGAGGTCAGGGTGAGGGGGCAGTGTGAGGGGTCAGGGTGAGGGGGCAGGGTGAAGAGTCAGGGTGACGGGCTCAATCTGAGGGGTCAGGGTGAGGATCGATGGTGAGGGGTCAGTCTGAGGGGTCAGGGTGAGGGGCTCAGGGTGAGGGGTCAGGGTGAGGTGCTCAGGGTCAGGGAGTGGGGTCAGGCTGAGGGGTCAGGGTGAGGGGTCAGGGTGAGGGGCTCAGGGTGAGGGGTCAGGGTGAGGGGACAGGATGAGGGGTCAGGTGAGGGGTCAGGGTGAGGTGTCCGGGTGAGGGGCTCAGGGTGAGGGGTCAGGCTGAGGGGCTCAGGGTGAGGGGTCAGGCTGAGGGGTCAGTGTGAGGGGCTCAGGGTGAGGGGTCAGGGTGAGGTGCTCAGGGTCAGGGAGAGGGGTCAGGCTGAGGGGTCAGGGTGAGGGGTCAGGGTGAGGGGCTCAGAGTGAGGGGTCAGGGTGAGGGGACAGGATGAGGGGTCAGGTGAGGGGTCAGGGTGAGGGGTCAGGGTGAGGGGTCAGGGTGTGGGGGTCAGTGTGAGGGGTCCGGGTGAGGGGCTCTGTGTGAGGGGTCAGGGTGAGGGGGTCAATTTTAGGGGTCAGGGTGAGGGGTCAGGGTGAGGTGCTCAGGGTCAGGGTGAGGGGTCTGCGTGAGGGGACAGGGTGAGGGTTCAGGGTGAGGGGCTCAGAGTGAGGGGTCAGGGTGAGGGGACAGGTTGAGGGGTCAGGGTGAGGGGTCAGGGTGAGGGGTTAGGTTGAGGGGTCAGCGTGAGGGGTCAGGGTGAGGTGCTCAGGGTCAGGGTGAGGGATCAGGGTGAGGGGTCAGGGTGAGGTGCTCAGGGTCAGGGTGAGGGATCAGGGTGAGGGTCTCAGGGTGAGGGGTCAGTGTGAGGGGTCAGGGTGAGGTGGTCAAGGTCAGGGGTCACGGTGAGGGGGTCAGGGTGATGGGTCAGGGTGAGGGGTCTGGGTGAGGGGTCAGGGTGAGGGGTCAGGGTGAGGGGTCAGGGTGAGCGGTCAGGGTGAGGGGGTCAGGGTGAGGGGTCAGCGGGAGGGGTCAAGGTGAGGGGTCAGGGTGAGGGGTCAGGGTGAGAGGGTCAGTGTGAGGGGTGAGGATGAGGGGTTCAGGTTGAGTGGGTCAGGTTGAGGGGTCAGGGTGAGTTGCACAGGGTGAGGGGTCAGCATGAGGGGTCAGGGTGAGGGTTCAGGGTAAGGGCCCAGGATGAGGTGTTAGGGTGAGTGGTCAGGGTGAGGTACACAGGGTGAGAGGTCAGCATGAGGGGTCAGGGTGAGAGTTCACGGTGAGGGGTCAGGATGAGGTGTTAGGGTGAGGGGTCATGGTGAGGGGTCAGCATGAGGGGTCAGGGTGAGGGTTCAGGGTGAGGGCTCAGGATGAGGTGTTAGGGTGTGGGGTCAGGGTGATTGGTCAGCATGATTGGCCAGAATGAGGGGTAACGGTGAGGGGGTCAGGGTGAGGGGTCAGCATGAGGGGACAGGGTGAGGGGTCTGGGTGAGCGCTCAGGGTGAGCACTCAGGGTGAGGGGCTCTGTGTGGGTGGTCAGGGTGAGGGCTCAGGATGAGGAGTTAGGGTGAGGGGTCATGGTGAGGGGTCAGGTTGAGAGGTCAGGGTGAGGGCGTCAGGGTGAGGGGTCAGGGTGAGCGGTCGGGTGAGGGGTCAGGGTGAGGGTCAGTGCGAGGGGGTCAGTCTGAGGGGTCAGGGTGAGGGGTCAGGGTGAGGGCTCAGGATGAGGAGTTAGGGTGAGGGGTCATGGTGAGGGGTCAGGTTGAGAGGTCAGGGTGAGGGCGTCAGGGTGAGGGGTCAGGGTGAGCGGTCGGGTGAGGGGTCAGGGTGAGGGTCAGTGCGAGGGGGTCAGTCTGAGGGGTCAGGGTGAGGGGTCAGTGTAAGGGGGTCAGGGTGAGGGGCCAGGGTGAGTGGTCAGCATGAGGGGTCAGGGTGAGGGGGTCAGGGTGAGGGGTCACGGTGAGGGGTCAGGGTGAGGGCTCAGGATGAGGAGTTAGGGTGAGGGGTCATGGTGAGAGGTCAGGTTGAGGGGTCAGGGTGAAGGAGTCAGGGTGAGGGGTCAGTGTGAGGGGCTCAGGGTGAGGAGTTAGGGTAAGCGGTCGGGTGAGGGGTCATGGTGAGGGGTCAGGGTGAGGGGTCAGGTTGAGGGGTTCAGGTTGAGGGGGTCAGGGTGAGGGGTCAGTGTGAGAGACTCTGGTGAGGGGCTCAGGTTAAGGGGGTCAGGGTGAGGGATCAGGGTGAGGGGTCAGGGTGAGGGTTCAGGGTGAGGGGTCAGGGTGAGGGTTCAGGGTGAGGGGTCAGTGTGAGGGGTCAGTGTGAGGGGCTCAGTGTGAGGGGTCAGGGTTCGGGTGAGGGTGAGGGGTCAGGGTGAGGGTCAGTGCAAGGGGGTCCGTCTGAGGGGTCAGGGTGAGGGGTCAGTGTAAGGGGGTCAGGGTGAGGGGTCAGGGTGAGGGTGTCAGTGTGAGGGGTCAGGTTAAGGGGGTCAGGGTGAGGGGTCAGCATGAGGGGACAGGGTGAGGGGTCAGGGTGAGCGCTCAGTGTGAGCACTCAGGGTGAGGGGCTCTGTGTGGGTGGTCAGGGTGAGGGGTCAGGGTGAGGGCTCAGGATGAGGAGTTAGGGTGAGGGGTCATGGTGAGGGGTCAGGTTGAGAGGTCAGGGTGAGGGCGTCAGGGTGAGGGGTCAGGGTGAGCGGTCGGGTGAGGGGTCAGGGTGAGGGTCTGTGCGAGGGGGTCAGTCTGAGGGGTCAGGGTGTGGGGTCAGGGTGAGGGCTCAGGATGAGGAGTTAGGGTGAGGGGTCATGGTGAGGGGTCAGGTTGAGAGGTCAGGGTGAGGGCGTCAGGGTGAGGGGTCAGGGTGAGCGGTCGGGTGAGGGGTCAGGGTGAGGGTCAGTGCGAGGGGGTCAGTCTGAGGGGTCAGGGTGAGGGGTCAGTGTAAGGGGGTCAGGGTGAGGGGTCAGGGTGAGTGGTCAGCATGAGGGGTCAGGGTGAGGGGGTCAGGGTGAGGGGTCACGGTGAGGGGTCAGGGTGAGGGCTCAGGATGAGGAGTTAGGGTGAGGGGTCATGGTGAGAGGTCAGGTTGAGGGGTCAGGGTGAAGGAGTCAGGGTGAGGGGTCAGTGTGAGGGGCTCAGGGTGAGGAGTTAGGGTAAGCGGTCGGGTGAGGGGTCATGGTGAGGGGTCAGGTTGAGGGGGTCAGGGTGAGGGGTCAGTGTGAGAGACTCTGGTGAGGGGCTCAGGTTAAGGGGGTCAGGGTGAGGGATCAGGGTGAGGGTTCAGGGTGAGGGGTCAGGGTGAGGGTTCAGGGTGAGGGGTCAGGGTGAGGGGTCAGTGTGAGGGGCTCAGTGTGAGGGGTCAGGGTTCGGGTGAGGGTGAGGGGTCAGGGTGAGGGTCAGTGCGAGGGGGTCCGTCTGAGGGGTCAGGGTGAGGGGTCAGTGTAAGGGGGTCAGGGTGAGGGGTCAGGGTGAGGGTGTCAGTGTGAGGGGTCAGGTTAAGGGGGTCAGGGTGAGGGGTCACGGTGAGGGGTCAGGGTGAGGGCTCAGGATGAGGAGTTAGGGTGAGGGGTCATGGTGAGAGGTCAGGTTGAGGGGTCAGGGTGAAGGAGTCAGGGTGAGCGCTCAGGGTGAGGGGCTCTGTGTGGTTGGTCAGGGTGAGGGGTCAGGGTGAGGGGGTCAGGTTGAGTGGTCAGCATGAGGGGTCAGGGTGAGGGGGTCAGGGTGAGGGGTCACGGTGAGGGGTCAGGGTGAGGGCTCAGGATGAGGAGTTAGGGTGATGGGGTCATGGTGAGAGGTCAGGTTGAGGGGTCAGGGTGAAGGAGTCAGGGTGAGGGGTCAGTGTGAGGGGCTCAGGGTGAGGAGTTAGGGTAAGCGGTCGGGTGAGGGGTCATGGTGAGGGGTCAGGGTGAGGGGTCAGGTTGAGGGGTTCAGGTTGAGGGGGTCAGGGTGAGGGGTCAGTGTGAGAGACTCTGGTGAGGGGCTCAGGTTAAGGGGGTCAGGGTGAGGGATCAGGGTGAGGGGTCAGGGTGAGGGTTCAGGGTGAGGGGTCAGGGTGAGGGGTCAGGGTGAGGGGTCAGGGTGAGGTGACTGGGTGAAGGGTCAGCGTGAGGGTCTCAGGGTGGGGGTCAGGGTGCGGGGCTCAGGGTGGGGGCTCAGGGTGAGGGTCAGTGTAAGGGGGTCAGGGTGAGGGGTCAGGGTGAGAGGGTCAGTGTGAGGGGTCAGGATGAGGGGTTCAGGTTGAGTGGGTCAGGTTGAGGGGTCAGGGTGAGGTACACAGGGTGAGAGGTCAGCATGAGGGTTCAGGGTGAGAGTTCACGGTGAGGGGTCAGGATGAGGTGTTAGGGTGAGGGGTCAGGGTGAGGGGGTCACGGTGAGGGCGTCAGGGTGATTGGTCAGCATGAGGGGCCAGAATGAGGGGTAACAGTGAGGGGGTCAGGGTGAGGGGTCAGCATGAGGGGACAGGGTGAGGGGTCAGGGTGAGCGCTCAGGGTGAGGGGCTCTGTGTGGGTGGTCAGGGTGAGGGGTCAGGGTGAGGGCTCAGCATGAGGAGTTAGGCTGAGGGGTCATGGTGAGGGATCAGGTTGAGAGGTCAGGGTGAGGGGTCAGGGTGAGGGCGTCAGGGTGAGCGGTCAGGGTGAGGGGTCAGTGTGAGGGGGTCAGGGTGAGGGGCCAGGTTGAGGGGTCAGTGTGAGGGGTCAGTGTGAGGGGTCAGTGTGAGGGGCTCAGTGTGAGGGGTCAGGGTTCGGGTTCGGGTGAGGGGTCAGGGTGAGGGTCAGTGCGAGGGGGTCAGTCTGAGGGGTCAGTGTGAGGGGTCAGTGTAAGGGGGTCAGGGTGAGGGGTCAGTCTGAGGGGTCAGTGTGAGATGTCAGTGTAAGGGGGTCAGGGTGAGGGGTCAGGGTGAGGGTGTCAGTGTGAGGGGTCAGGGTGAGGGATCAGGGTGAGGGGTCAGGGTGAGGGGTCAGGGTGAGGGGTCACCATGAGGGGTCAGGGTGAGGGGTCAGGGTGAGGGCTCAGGATGAGGTGTTAGGGTGAGCGGTCAGGGTGAGCGCTCAGGGTGAGGGGCTCTGTGTGGTTGGTCAGGGTGAGGGGTCAGGGTGAGGAGGTCAGGTTGAGTGGTCAGCATGAGCGGTCAGGGTGAGGGGGTCAGGGTGAGGGGTCACGGTGAGGGGTCAGGGTGAGGGCTCAGGATGAGGAGTTAGGGTGAGGGGTCATGGTGAGAGGTCAGGTTGAGGGGTCAGGATGAGGGAGTCAGTGTGAGGGGTCAGTGTGAGGGGCTCAGGGTGAGGAGTTAGGGTAAGCGGTCGGGTGAGGGATCATGGTGAGGGGTCAGGATGAGGGGCTCAGGTTAAGGGGGTCAGGGTGAGGGATCAGGGTGAGGGGTCAGGGTGAGGGTTCAGGGTGAGGGGTCAGGGTGAGGTGCACAGGTGAGGGGTCAGCATGAGGTGTCAGGGTGACGCATCACGGTGAGGGCTCAGGATGAGGTGTTAGGGTGAGGGGTCAGGGTGAGGGGTTAGGGTGTGGGGTCAGGGTGAGGGGGTCACAGTGAGGGGGTCACGGTGAGGGGTCAGGGTGAGTGGTCAGGTTGAGGTGTCAGAGTGAGGGCTCAGGGTGAGGGTGTGAGGGTGGGTGCTCAGGGTGAGGCGTCAAGGTGAGGGGGCTCAGGGTGAGGGGGTGAGGGTGAGGGGTGAGGGTGAGGGGTCAGGGTGAGGTCTCAGGATGAGGGGTCAGGGTGAGGGGCTCAGGGTGTGGACTCAGGGTGAGGGTTCAGGGTGAAGGTTCAGGGTAAGGGGGTCCGGGTGAGGGACTCGGTGAGGGGTTAGGGTGAGGGGTCAATGTGAGGTGCTCAGGGTGAGGGGTCAGGGTGAGGGGTCAGGGTGAGGGGGTGGAATTGTTCAAGGTGAGTGGTCAGGGTTAGGGGTCAGGGTGAGGGGTCAGCGTGATGCGGTCAGGGTCAGGGGTTCAGGGTGAGGGGGTGGGGTGAGAGGGTCAGGGTGAGGGGTCAGGGTGAGGGGTCAGGGTGAGGGGCTCAGGCTGAGGGGGTCAGGGTGAGGGGTCAGGGTGAGGGGTCAATATGAGGGGTCAGTGTGAGGGGCTCAGTGTGAGGGGGCAGGGTGAGGGCTCAAGGTGAGGGGTCAGGGTTAGGGGTCAGGGTTAGGGGTCAGGGTTAGGGGTCAGGGTGAGGGGTCAGGGTCACTGGCAATGCCAGGATTGCTGAAGCCACCATGAGCTGGGGACACTTTGACTAGTTTATGTTATTTCTCAAAGCATCTCTCTGTCCCTCCTCCCTTTCTCGGTCCCTCCTCCCTCTCTGTCCCCCCTCCCTCCCTCCCTCTCCCTCCCCCTCTCTCTGTCCCTCCTCCCTCCCTCCCTCTCCCTCCTCCCTCTCTCTGTCCTTCCTCCCTCCCTCCTCCCTCCCTCCCCCTCTCTCTGTCCCTCCTCCCTTTCTCTGTCCCTCCTCCCTCCCTCCCTCTCCCTCCCCCTCTCTCTGTCCCTCCTCCCTTTCTCGGTCCCTCCTCCCTCTCTGTCCCCCCTCCCTCCCTCCCTCTCCCTCCCCCTCTCTCTGTCCCTCCTCCCTTTCTCGGTCCCTCCTCCCTCTCTGTCCCCCCTCCCTCCCTCCCTCTCCCTCCCCCTCTCTCTGTCCCTCCTCCCTTTCTCTGTCCCTCCTCCCTCCCTCCCTCTCTCTCTGTCCCTCCTCCCTTCCTCCCTCTCTCTCTGTCCCTCCTCCCTCTCTGTCCCTCCTCCCTCCCTCCCTCTCCCTCCTCCCTTTCTCTGTCCTTCCTCCCTCCCTCCTTCTCCCTCCTCCCTCTCTCTGTCCCTCCTCCCTCCCTCCTTCTCCCTCCTCCCTCTCTCTGTCCCTCCTCCCTCCCTCCCTCGCCCTCCTCCCTCTCTCTGTCCTTCCTCCCTCCCTCCTCCCTCCCTCCCCCTCTCTCTGTCCCTCCTCCCTTTCTCTGTCCCTCCTCCCTCCCTCCCTCTCTCCCTCCCTCTCTCTGTCCCTCCTCCCTTTCTCTGTCCCTCCTCCCTCCCTCCCTCTCCCTCCTCTCTCTCTCTGTCCCTCCTCCCTTTCTCTGTCCCTCCTCCCTCCCTCCCTCTCCCTCCTCTCTCTCTCTGTCCCTCCTCCCTCCCTCCCCCTCTCTCTGTCCCTCCTCCCTTTCTCGGTCCCTCCTCCCTCTCTCTGTCCCTCCTCCCTCCCTCCCTCTCCCTCCTCCCTCTCTCTCTGTCCCTCCTCCCTCCCTCCCCCTCTCTCTGTCCCTCCTCCCTTTCTCTGTCCCTCCTCCCTCCCTCCCTCTCCCTCCTCCCTCTCTCTGTCCCTCCTCCCTCCCTCCCCCTCTCTCTGTCCCTCCTCCCTTTCTCTGTCCCTCCTCCCTCCCTCCCTCTCCCTCCCCCTCTCTCTGTCCCTCCTCCCTCCCTCCCTCTCCCTCCTCCCTCTCTCTGTCCCTCCTCCCTCCCTCCCCCTCTCTCTGTCCCTCCTCCCTCCCTCCCCCTCTCTCTGTCCCTCCTCCCTTTCTCTGTCCCTCCTCCCTCCCTCCCCCTCTCTCTGTCCCTCCTCCCTCCCTCCCCCTCTCTCTGTCCCTCCTCCCTCCCTCCCTCTCCCTCTCTCTCCCTCTGTCTCTCCCTCTCTCTCTCACTCCCTCCCTCTCTCTCTCACCCTCTTTCCCTCTCTCTCACTCCCTCTCTCCCTCCCCTCTCCTCTCTCTCCCTCTTCCCTTCTCTCCCTCCCCCCCCCCCACCTCTCTCTCCCTCTGTCTCTCCCTCTCTCTCTCCCTCTCCCCCTCTCCCTGGGAGGATATTGGGAGGCACAGAGGGAAGTGAGAGTCCTTGAAGTGAACGTCCACCGACCCCTGAAGGTGGCAGACCAGTTCGAGGAGGTGGGAACAGGGTTGTTGGGTGCAACCCTTCCCTTTCTGAGCCCCAGTGTAGGCTCTAAGAGCAGGGAGGTTATGCTGGAACTGTACCAAACGTTAGTGAGGCCACAACCTGCCCACCGTGTTCTGGTCACTCCGTTCCGGAAAGGACCTAACTGCGTGAGAGAGGGAACAGAGGAAATTTACCAGGATGTTGCCACCCACGACTGGTAAATTGCAGCGATGAGGACAGATTGGATGGGCTGGAGCCCCAGGAGGAAGAGGGGGGGAGATTTAATTGAGGTGCACAAAATTGCGAGGGGGTTGAGAGGCCTTCCTCCCTCCCACTCCCCCCTCCTCTCTCTCACTCTCCCTCTCCCGCTCTCTCTCTCTCTCTCGATCCCCTTCTCTCCCCCTCTCCTTTACTCTCTCCCTCTCTCTCTCTCTCCTTCCCCTGCATCTTCCCTCCCTCTTTCCCTCTCCACCTATTCTCCCCCTCTCCCCCCACTCTCCGCCCTCTCACTCTCTGTCCCTCTACCCTCCCTCCCTCTTTCCCTCCCCTACTCCCCCTCTCTCTCTCCTTCCCCTGCCCCCTCCCTCCCTCTTTTTCTCTCCACCTATCCTCCCTCTCTCCCCCCACTCTCCGCCCTCTCACTCTCTCTGTCCCTCCACCCTCCCTCCCTCCCTCTTTCCCTCCCCTATTCTGTCTCTCTCCTTCCCCTGTCCCTCCCTCCCTCTTTCCCTCCCCTACTCCCTCTCTCTCTCTCTCCTTCCCCTCTACCCTCCCTCCCTCTTTCCCTCCCCTGCTCCCTCCCTCTCTCTCTCTCTCCTCCCCCGCCCCTCCCTCTTTCCCTCCCCTGCTCCCTCCCTCTCTCTCTCTCTCTCTCCTTCCCCTCTACCCTCCCTCCCTCTTTCCCTCCCCTGCTCCCTCCCTCTCTCTCTCTCTCTCCTTCCCCTCTACCCTCCCTCCCTCTTTCCCTCCCCTGCTCCCTCCCTCTCTCTCTCTCTCTCCTTCCCCTCTACCCTCCATCCCTCTTTCCCTCCCCTGCTCCCTCCCTCTCTCTCTCTCTCTCCTTCCCCTCTACCCTCCATCCCTCTTTCCCTCCCCTGCTCCCTCCCTCTCTCTCTCTCTCTCCTTCCCCTCTACCCTCCCTCCCTCTTTCCCTCCCCTGCTCCCTCCCTCTCTCTCTCTCTCTCTCCTTCCCCTCTACCCTCCCTCCCTCTTTCCCTCCCCTGCTCCCTCCCTCTCTCTCTCTCTCTCTCCTTCCCCTCTACCCTCCCTCCCTCTTTCCCTCCCCTGCTCCCTCCCTCTCTCTCTCTCCTTCCCCTCTACCCTCCCTCCCTCTTTCCCTCCCCTGCTCCCTCCCTCTCTCTCTCTCTCTCTCCTTCCCCACCCCCTCCCTCTCTCTATTCCTCTACACCTATCCTCCCTCTCTCTCCCCAACTATCCCCCACTCTCTCACTTGTCCCTCTACCCTCCCCATTTCCCCCCTCCCCTCCCCCTGACCCGTTGCCCCCTCTCTGCCCTCCCCCCTCCCTTTCCTTCCCTCTCCCCCCTCTTTCCCTCTCTCACACTCAGTACGCAATGCGGGGGGGGGGGGGGGCGGGTAGATAGGGGGAGGAGAAGGGCTTTGAACGATGTGTTTTGTCACTAATGCCCCTCTCTCTACCCCACCCCTTGAATCTTTTCCAGTCTGTGGGAAACCAGACCACCCCGTGACCAAGGGCCTTGGGAGGATATTCGGAGGAGCCTTGGCTCCTGAGGGAAGCTTTCCCTGGCAGGTCTACCTGACCAGCCCCAACGGGGGGCGATCCGGAGGCACGCTCGTCGGCGACCGGTGGGTGCTGACCGCCGCCCACGTCTTCCACCCCAAGGGGGTGCTGCGGCCTCCGGAGGAGGAGATGAAGCGCTTCAAGGCTTTCGCGGGGCACAACTCTCTGCACCGGCTGCTCGACCTGGGCAGCCTTCCCCTGGAGGGGGTCCGCCTGCACCCCGGTTACAGCGGGGACTCGCCGCAGTACTTCAACGACCTGGCGCTGGTCAAGCTGGCCCGGCGGGTCAAGCTGAGCCGAGGGGTGGTGCCCGCTTGCCTGCCCCCCCACCCCTCCCCCGGCCTCTACCGGCCGGGGCTCCTGGGCTACGTGGCCGGCTGGGGGGTGACCCACGACCACCGGCTGGTCAACCAGCTCCACTACGTGGGGCTGCCCGTAGCGGAGCCTGGCACCTGCGCCCGCGCCATGACCAGGGCCCAGGCTGGCAGCAAGCGCCCCATGCTGGAGCTGACCGACGGCATGTTCTGCGCCGGCACCGGCTTGGGGGAGAGCGACTCGTGCCAGGGGGACAGCGGCGGGGCTCTGGCCGTCCACCAGCGGGCCGCCGACCGCTGGTACGTTACGGGCATCGTCTCCTGGGGGCTGGACTGCGGGCTCAACGGCACCTACGGCGTCTACACCAAAGTGTCCGAGTACCGGGACTGGATCGACAGGGTGATGGCCACGGGCTGAGGGCACGCTGACACTGACCAGCGCACACTCACACTCACACTCACACACTCACGCTCACACTGACCGGTGCACATTCACACACAATCACACTCACACTCACACTGAGCGGCGCACACTCACACTCACACACACACACTCACACTCACACTGACCGGTGCACTCACACTCTCACACTCACACTCACACTCTCACACTGACTGATAGACACAGACACACACTCAAACTCACACTGACTGGTGCACTCTCACACTGACTGACGCACACACACACACCCTCAAACGCACACTGACCGGTGCACACTCACACTCACACCCTCACTCTCTCACTCACACTGACTGACACACACACACGCTCACTCACAGTCACACTGATTGACACACACTCACACCGACTGACACACTCACACACTCACACTGAGTGACACACACACACACTCACACTCACACTGACTGACACACTCACTCACACACACTGACTGATGCACACTCACACACTCACACCCACACTGACTGACGCACACTCACACACTCACAGACACTGATTGACACACACGCACTCACACACACACTTACACACACACACACCCTCACACACACACACACACACACTCACACAGACACACACACACACAAACACACACTCACACTGACTGACACACTCACTCACACACACTGACTGATGGACACACACACTCACACACTCACACCCACACTGACTGACGCACACTCACACACTCACAGACACTGATTGACACACACACACTCACACACACACTTACACACACACACACACACCCTCACACACACACACACACACACTCACACAGACATACACACACTCACACCCACACTGAATGACGCACACTCACACACTCACAGACACTGATTGACACATACACACTCACACACGGACACACACACACACACACACACACACACACACACACAGCAGGATGGGACCTGTGTGACACAGCTTGCCTCCATCCTGTTTTACACTGTAGCCTCTCCTGCTCTGATCTGAACCAAGCTAATTATCCCTCAATCCCTTCAGCACAGAATCGACCATTCGGCCCATCTTGTCCCACACACCCCCGCCACCAACCGGGATTCCTTCTGCCTTTCACACCAACCTCCACCCGTCCCCTCCCCATCAACGCCTCCTCCTGTTCCTGTCCCCCTCGTCTCTTTATCCAGCTTCACCTCACCCTCCCTTCAATCCATCCAGACGCTTCCCCCTCAGACCCCCCACTCCCTGTGGGAGTGAGTCCCACATTCTCCCCCCTCTCTGGGTAAAGGAGTCTCTCCTGAATTCCCCATCGGATTTATCCCCTGACCGGCTCATATTGACAGTTCCCCCTCCCCCACCACCACCCCGAGTTCTGGTCTCCCTCCCTCCCCCCCACCCCTCACACCGAGTGGACACATCTTCTCTACCTCGACCCTATGGAGACCCCTCTCATCATCTTACAGACCCCGATCAGGTCACCCCTTAGCCGTCTCTGTTCCAGAGAAAAGACCCCCAGACCATTCAGTCTGTCCCGAGAGTTATGGCCCTCTCAAACCTCAGAACTGTGCATGGAGTACAACCCCCTCCCTATCTCTGTAACCTCCCTACACCCCTCCCTATCTCTGTAACCTCCCTACACCCCTCCCTATCTCTGCAACCTCCCTACACCCCTCCCTATCTCTGTAACCTCCCTCCCTATCTCTCTAACCTCCCTACACCCCTCCCTATCTCTGTAACCTCCCTACACCCCTCCCTATCTCTGTAACCTCCCTGCACCCCTCCCTATCTCTGTAACCTCCCTACACCCCTCCCTATCTCTGTAACCTCCCTGCACCCCTCCCTATCTCTCTAACCTCCCTACACCCCTCCCTATCTCTGTAACCTCCCTGCACCCCTCCCTATCTCTGTAACCTCCCTACACCCCTCCCTATCTCTGTAACCTCCCTGCACCCCTCCCTATCTCTCTAACCTCCCTACACCCCTCCCTATCTCTGTAACCTCCCTACACCCCTCCCTATCTCTGTAACCTCCCTCCCTATCTCTCTAACCTCCCTACACCCCTCCCTATCTCTGTAACCTCCCTACACCCCTCCCTATCTCTGTAACCTCCCTCCCTATCTCTGTAACCTCCCTACACCCCTCCCTATCTCTGTAACCTCCCTCCCTATCTCTGTAACCTCCCTACATCCCTCCCTATCTCTGTAACCTCCCTCCCTATATCTGTAACCTCCCTCCCTATCACTGTAACCTCCCTCCCTATCTCTGTAACCTCTCTACATCCCTCCCTATCTCTGTAACCTCCCTCCCTATATCTGTAACCTCCCTCCCTATCACTGTAACCTCCCTCCCTATCTCTGTAACCTCTCTACACCCCTCCCTATCTCTGTAACCTCCCTACACCCCTCCCTATCTCTGTAACCTCCCTACACCCCTCCCTATCTCTGTAACCCTACAACCCTCCCTATCTCTGTAACCTCCCTCCCTATCTCTGTAACCTCCCTACTCCCCTCCCTATCTCTGTAACCTCCCTCCCTATCTCTGTAACCTCCCTACACCCCTCCCTATCTCTGTAACCTCCCAACACCCTTCCCTATCTCTGTAACCTCCCTACACCCCTCCCTATCTCTGTAACCTCCCTACACCCCTCCCTATCTCTGTAACCTCCCTACACCCCTCCCTATCTCTGTAACCTCCCTCCCTATCTCTGTAACCTCCCTCCCTATCTCTGTAACCTCCCTCCCTATCACTGTAACCTCCCAACACCCCTCACTATCTCTGTAACCTCCCTAAACCCCTCCCTATCTCTGTAACCTCCCTCCCTATCACTGTAACCTCCCAACACCCCTCACTATCTCTGTAACCTCCCTACACCCCTCCCTATCTCTGTAACCTCCCTCCCTATCTCTGTAACCTCCCTCCCTATCTCTGTAACCTCCCTCCCTATCACTGTAACCTCCCTCCCTATCACTGTAACCTCCCTCCCTATCTCTGTAACCTCCCTCCCTATCTCTGTAACCTCCCTCCCTATCACTGTAACATCCCAACACCCCTCACTATCTCTGTAACCTCCCTAAACCCCTCCCTATCTCTGTAACCTCCCTCCCTATCACTGTAACCTCCCAACACCCCTCACTATCTCTGTAACCTCCCTACACCCCTCCCTATCTCTGTAACCTCCCTACACCCCTCCCTATCTCTGTAACCTCCTAACATCCCTCCCTATCTCCGTAACCTCCTCCTACCCTCCCTGATCTCTGCGCTCCTCCAATTCTGGCTTATCCACCTTCTCCCCATTCCCATCGCTGCACTATTGGCGGCCGGGCCTTCATCTGCTTGAGGCCCTGAGATCTGGAATTCCCTCCCTACACCTCTCCACGTCTCTCTCTCCCTCTCTTTGTGTCTCCCTCTGTCTCTCCCACTCTCTCTCCTGCTCTCTCTCCCTCTATCTCTCTCCCTCTGTCTCTGTCTCTGTCTCTCTCTCTGATCCCTCTGTCTCTGTCTCTCTCTCTGATCCCTCTGTCTCTGTCTCTCTCTCTGATCCCTCTGTCTCTGTCTCTCTCTCTGATCCCTCTGTCTGTCTCTCTCTCTGATCCCTCTGTCTCTGTCTCTCTCTCTGTCCCTCTCCCTCTTTATCTCTCTCTCTCTTTCTGTCCCCCTCTTTCTCTCTACCTTTCACTCTGTCCCCCTCTCTTCTCTGTCCCTCTCCCTCTCTCTCTATCCCTCTATCTCTCTCTCTCTTTCTGTCCCCCCTCTCTCTCTGTCTCTCTCTCTCTGTCCACCTCCCTCTCTCCCTATCCGTCTCTCTCTCTCTCTTTCTGTCCCTCTATCTCTCTCTGTCCACCTCTCTCTCTCTCTCTCTGTCCCCCCTCTCTCTCTCTCTCTCTGTCCCTCCCTCTCTCTCTGTCCCTCTCTCTCTCTGTGTCCCTCTCCCTCTCTCTCCCTCTCTCTGTCTCCCTCTCTCTCACCGGTGTTTTGAATACCTCCCTCAAGTGCATTAACCGGCCAAAGATTGAGCGAAGATCCTCCTTTGGGACCAGTTAGCTCTACAGCGAAAGCTCCCAGGTAGTACGAACACACCAGTCAGGGAGCAGGAGAAGGCCATTCTTCCCCTCACCCCTGCTCTCCCATTCTCAATAAGATCCCAATGTGACCTCAGCCCTACATTCCCGCACCCCCCCCCCACCCCCAACCTCCCCACCTACCCCACCGTCCGGTAACTTTCCAACCCCTTGTTCGCAGCGAATCCACCTCGCCCGGCCATCTCCCACCACCTTTTGAGGAAGAGAGCTTCGAAGACTCTCAACCCTCACCCTCAGAGCCCCCCCCCCCCCACTTTGTTCTAGATTCTCCCACCCATGGGGGGAAACAACCCCCCTCCACATTCTCCCTGTCAAGTCGCTTCCCACTCGACTAAACTCCAGCAGCTACAAACCTAGCCTGTCTGAACTTCCCTCATAAAACAAGATGCGCATCCCTGGTATCAATCGGCTAAACCTACTCTGAACTGCTCCCCACGCATCGACGCCCCTCCCTTCAACAGCGGGCCCAATAGCCTGCTCAAAGGAGCTGGAACGAGAGACCAAGCCGCACGAGGTGTTCCTAGGGCAGATGTGGACAGGGTAGACGGAGCGATAAGATGCCTGGTGTGAACTCGTGGGATAAGATAGCTTCTGTGTGTCCAGATCAAATCCGTTTGGAATGAATTGTGAATGTCGAGATGTATAAACTGCTTATCCTGATCACTATATTAAACACAACATGAAACGCAAATGCAAGATCTGATTGTTGGTGTGAATGGTCTTTAGTAAATAGTCACTCCGCATCCAAAAATTATAACCCTCCTCATCACTGAGGGAGCGTTGCACTGTCAGAGGGTCAGTACTGAGGGAGAGCCGCACTGTCGGAGGGTCAGTGCTGATGGAGAGCCGCACTGTCGGAGGGTCAGTACTGAGGGAGCGCCGCACTGTCGGAGGGTCAGTGCTGAGGGAGAGCCGCACTGTCGGAGGGTCAGTGCTGAGGGAGAGCCGCACTGTCGGAGGGTCAGTGCTGAGGGAGTGCCGCACTCTAACCCCGGGCAGGTCACTGTGCAGCCTGTAGACAGCACTCTAACCCTGTTCAGGTCCTTCTGTAGCCTGTAGACAGCACTCTAACCCTGTTCAGGTCCTTCTGCTGCCTGTACCCAGCACTCTAACCCCGGCAGGTCACTGTGCCGCCTGTAGACAGCACTCTAACCCTGTTCAGGTCCTTCTGTAGCCTGTAGACAGCACTCTAACACCCGGGCAGGTCACTGTGCTGCCTGTAGACAGCACTCTAACCCTGTTCAGGTCCTTCTGCTGCCTGTACCCAGCAATCTAACACCCGGGCAGGTCACTGTGCCGCCTGTAGACAGCACTCTAACCCTGTTCAGGTCCTTCTGTAGCCTGTAGACAGCACTCTAACACCCGGGCAGGTCACTGTGTAGCCTGTAGACAGCACTCTAACCCTGTTCAGGTCCTTCTGCTGCCTGTACCCAGCACTCTAACACCCGGGCAGGTCACTGTGCCGCCTGTAGACAGCACTCTAACCCTGTTCAGGTCCTTCTGTAGCCTGTAGACAGCACTCTAACACCCGGCAGGTCACTGTGTAGCCTGTAGACAGCACTCTAACCCTGTTCAGGTCCTTCTGCTGCCTGTACCCAGCACTCTAACCCTGTTCAGGTCCTTCTGCTGCCTGTACCCAGCACTCTAACCCCGGGCAGGTCACTGTGCCGCCTGTAGACAGCACTCTAACCCTGTTCAGGTCCTTCTGTAGCCTGTAGACAGCACTCTAACACCCGGGCAGGTCACTGTGTAGCCTGTAGACAGCACTCTAACCCTGTTCAGGTCCTTCTGCTGCCTGTACCCAGCACTCTAACACCCGGGCAGGTCACTGTGCCGCCTGTAGACAGCACTCTAACCCTGTTCAGGTCCTTCTGCTGCCTGTACCCAGCACTCTAAACCTGGGCAGGTCACTGTGTAGCCTGTAGTCTGCACTCTAACCCCGGACAGGTCACTGTGCTGCCTGTAGACAGCACTCTAACACCCGGGCAGGTCACTGTGCTGCCTGTAGACAGCACTCTAACACCCGGGCAGGTCACTGTGCTGCCTGGTACCCAGCACTCTAACCCCGGGCAGGTCACTGTGCCGCCTGTAGACAGCAGTCTAACCCTGTTCAGGTCCTTCTGCTGCCTGTACCCAGCACTCTCACACCCGGACAGGTGACTGTTCCGCCTGTAGACAGCACTCTAACCCTGTTCAGGTCCTTCTGCTGCCTGTACCCAGCACTCTCACCCTGGACAGGTCCCTCAACCTTCCCCCCACCGCCACCCGACCTTCTACTGACAGTCAGTTCCGCAGTGCATGGTGGAGACACCACGTTCTCACTATGAATGCAAGAGGCATCGTTCTGTTCCCACCT
>NW_024470849.1:1872383-1874883 GCF_017639515.1 Carcharodon carcharias
CACCCCCCCCCAACTAACACGCCTCCCCCTCCACTAACACGCCCCCCCCCCAACTAACACGCCCCCCCCTCCGCCCTTCGGAGATCCACAGACACAGACACCAGCTCCCCCGCGCTCCCCTGGGCCTTTGTCGGTGTCTCTGACGTCGATCGTACGCTGTCCCCATCAAAGGCGCCCCTTCCAAAGTGTTACCCCTCCCTCCCTCCCCTCCTCCTCCCCTCCTCCCCTACCCCCCTCCCCTCCCGCTTTTTCCGGGTTAAATCCCATCCGCCCCGCTTGGCTGACCATCTGACCCTCCCTCCCACGTCTTCTCTTGGGCTACACCCCCACCGCCCCTCCTCCCACCCCCTCCCCACACACCCCACCCCCTCCCCACACACACACACACACACACAGAGTCAGCGCAGATCCCCGTGGTGCGCCACCGGAGACCGGCTTCCGGTCGCTGAAGTAACCCCTCTCCCCCCACCCCACCTTCAGCCTGCAGGGGGATCTCTGGAGTCAATGCTGACCCCCCCTCTCTCTCTCTCTCTCTCTCTCTCAGGTTTACATGTTCAAACATGATTCCACTCACGGACGCTTCAAGGGAACCGTCGCAGCTGAGCATGGGAAGCTGGTCATCAATGGCAAACATGTCACTGTTTTCCAGGAGTAGGTTTGGCCTCGCATTGGGGTCTTGGGGGAGGGTTGGGTCTTGAGGGATTGGTGGTGGGGGGGGGTGGTGGGTGGAGGGGGACTGGTTTGGGTGTCGGACCTTGAGCGGTGGTGGGGGGAGGGGTGGAGGGGGACTGGTTTGGGTGTCGGACCTTGAGCGGTGGTGGGGTGGGGGTGGAGGGGGACAGGTTTGGGTGTCGCACCTTGAGCGGTGGTGGGGTGGGGGTGGAGGGGGACTGGTTTGGGTGTCGCACCTTGAGCGGTGGTGGGGGGGGGGGTGGAGGGGGACAGGTTTGGGTGTCGGACCTTGGATGGGGGGAGGGGGACAGGTTTGGGTGTCGGACCTTGAGTGGTGGTGGGGGAGGGGTGGAGAGGGACTGGTTTGGGTGTTGGACCTTGAGTGGTGGTGGGGGAGGGGTGGAGAGGGACTGGTTTGGGTGTCGGACCTTGAGCGGTGGTGGGGGAGGGGTGGAGAGGGACTGGTTTGGGTGTCGGACCTTGAGTGGTGGTGGGGGAGGGGTGGAGAGGGACTGGTTTGGGTGTTGGACCTTGAGTGGTGGTGGGGGAGGGGTGGAGAGGGACTGGTTTGGGTGTCGGACCTTGAGCGGTGGTGGGGTGGGGGTGGAGGGGGACAGGTTTGGGTGTCGCACCTTGAGCGGTGGTGGGGTGGGGGTGGAGGGGGACTGGTTTGGGTGTCGCACCTTGAGCGGTGGTGGGGGGGGGGTGGAGGGGGACTGGTTTGGGTGTCGGACCTTGGATGGGGGGAGGGGGACAGGTTTGGGTGTCGGACCTTGAGTGGTGGTGGGGGAGGGGTGGAGAGGGACTGGTTTGGGTGTTGGACCTTGGGTGGGGGGAGGGGGACAGGTTTGGGTGTCGGACCTTGAGCGGTGGTGGGGTGGGGGTGGAGGGGGACTGGTTTGGGTGTCGCACCTTGAGCGGTGGTGGGGGGGGGGTGGAGGGGGACTGGTTTGGGTGTCGGACCTTGGATGGGGGGAGGGGGACAGGTTTGGGTGTCGGACCTTGAGTGGTGGTGGGGGAGGGGTGGAGAGGGACTGGTTTGGGTGTTGGACCTTGGGTGGGGGGAGGGGGACAGGTTTGGGTGTCGGACCTTGAGCGGTGGTGGGGTGGGGGTGGAGGGGGACTGGTTTGGGTGTCGGACCTTGAGCGTTGGTGGGGGGAGGGGTGGAGGGGGACAGGTTTGGGTGTCGGACCTTGAGCGGTGGTGGGGGGGGGGGTGGAGGGGGACTGGTTTGGGTGTCGGACCTTGGGTGGGGGGAGGGGGACAGGTTTGGTTGTCGGACCTTGAGTGGTGGGGGGTGGGGGACAGGTTTGGGTGTTGGACCTTGGGTGGGGGGAGGGGGACAGGTTTGAGTGTCGGACCTTGAGCGGTGGTGGGGGGAGGGGTGGAGGGGGACTGGTTTGGGTGTCGCACCTTGAGCGGTGGTGGGGTGGGGGTGGAGGGGGACTGGTTTGGGTGTCGCACCTTGAGCGGTGGTGGGGGAGGGGTGGAGGGGGACTGGTTTGGGTGTCGGACCTTGAGCGGTGGTGGGGTGGGGGTGGAGGGGGACTGGTTTGGGTGTCGGACCTTGGGTGGGGGTGGAGGGGGACAGGTTTGGGTGTCGGACCTTGGGTGGGGGGAGGGGGACTGGTTTGGGTGTCGCACCTTGAGCGGTGGTGGGGGGGGGGTGGAGGGGGACTGGTTTGGGTGTCGGACCTTGGATGGGGGGAGGGGGACAGGTTTGGGTGTCGGACCTTGAGTGGTGGTGGGGGAGGGGTGGAGAGGGACTGGTTTGGGTGTTGGACCTTGGGTGGGGGGAGGGGACAGGTTTGGGTGTCGGACCTTGAG
>NW_024470849.1:1884883-1993079 GCF_017639515.1 Carcharodon carcharias
GACCGGTCTGGGGGAGGAGGGGGTGAGTGACCGGTCTGGGAGGGAGAGGGGGTGAGTGACCGGTCTGGGGCTCTGGGATCGCTCTGAACGAACACTCTTTGTGAAGCTGATCTCCTGGTCAGTCAGTCCCTGCCTCTCTGGGAGGTGGGGAGTGACCGGTCTGGGGGAGGAGGGGGTGAGTGACCGGTCTGGGGGAGGAGGGGGTGAGTGACCGGTCTGGGGGAGGAGGGGGTGAGTGACCGGTCTGGGAGGGAGAGGGGGTGAGTGACCGGTCTGGGGCTCTGGGATCGCTCTGAACGAACACTCTTTGTGAAGCTGATCTCCTGGTCAGTCAGTCCCTGCCTCTCTGGGAGGTGGGGAGTGACCGGTCTAGGGGAGGAGGGGGTGAGTGACCGGTCTGGGGGAGGAGGGGGTGAGTGACCGGTCTGGGAGGGAGAGGGGGTGAGTGACCGGTCTGGGAGGGAGAGGGGGTGAGTGACCGGTCTGGGGCTCTGGGATCGCTCTGAACGAACACTCTTTGTGAAGCTGATCTCCTGGTCAGTCAGTCCCTGCCTCTCTGGGAGGTGGGGAGTGACCGGTCTAGGGGAGGAGGGGGTGAGTGACCGGTCTGGGGGAGGAAGGGGTGAGTGACCGGTCTGGGGGAGGGGGTGAGTGACCGGTCTGGGGGAGGAGGGGGTGAGTGACCGGTCTGGGGGAGGAGGGGGTGAGTGACCGGTCTGGGGGAGGAGGGGGTGAGTGACCGGTCTGGGAGGGAGAGGGGGTGAGTGACCGGTTTGGGGGAGGAGGGAGGGAGTGACTGGTCTGGGGGAGGAGGGGGTGAGTGACCGGTTTGGGGGAGGAGGGAGGGAGTGACCGGTCTAGGGGGTGTGAGAGAAGGGCCTGGTGGGTGGGGGGGATGAAGTGTGGCTGGAGATTGGGGCCTTTTTGGAACCAAACTGAATTTCTTCTCTCTCTCTTGTTCTCTCTTTCTCTCTCTCGTTCTCTCTCTCGTTTTCTCTTTCTCTCTCTCGTTTTCTCTTTCTCTCTCTCGTTCTCTTTCTCGCTCTCGTTTTCTCTTTCTCGCTCTCGTTTTCTTTCTCTTTCTCGTTCTTGTTTTCTCTTTCTCGTTCTTGTTTTCTCTTTCTCGTTCTCGTTTTCTCTTTCTCGCTCTCGCTCTCGTTCTCGTTTTCTCTTTCTCGTTCTCGTTTTCTCTTTCTCGTTCTCGTTTTCTCATTCTCGTTCTCGTTCTCGTTCTCGTTTTCTCGTTCTCGCTCTCGTTTTCTCGTTCTCGTTTTCTCTTTCTCGCTCTCGCTCTCTTTCTCGTTCTCGTTTTCTCGTTCTCGTTCTCGTTTTCTCGTTCTCGCTCTCGTTCTCGTTTTCTCGTTCTCGCTCTCGTTTTCTCATTCTCTCTCGTTCTCGTTTTCTCGTTCGTTCTCGCTCTCGTTTTCTCTTTCTCGCTCTCGTTTTCTCTTTCTCGCTCTCTTTCTCGCTCTCTTTCTCGTTCTCGCTCTCGTTCTCGTTTTCTCGTTCTCGCCCTCGTTCTCGTGTTCTCGTTCTCGCTCTCGTTCTCGTTTTCTCGTTCTCGGTCTCGTTCTCGTTTTCTCGTTCTCGCCCTCGTTCTCGTTTTCTCGTTCTCATACTCGTTTTCTCGGTCTCGCTCTCGTTTTCTCACTCTCGTTCTCGCTCTCGTTTTCTCATTCTCTCTCGTTCTCGTTCTCTCTCTCTCCTCTCTCTCTCCCTCCCGCTCTCAGGTATGACAACGAGTTTGCCTACAGCACCAGGGTCATTGACCTGGCTATCCACATCTCCACCAAGGAGTGAAGACTACAGACCAGCCTCGGGATACCTGCTGCATCTTAACACTGGCCACCACCCCTCCCTCTCCGCCCCCCCCTCCCTCTCCCTCCCTCCCCGAAATCCTCGTCCACAGCACTCAGCTGGCCATAACCTTCATGGCCACCGCCTGAACCCCTTCCCTCCCACCCAACCACCCCCTGACCCTCCCTGGAAAGCACAGTTCTGTCTTGTTTAGAGGAGGTGAGGAGACCCCTCATTAAATAAAACAAACACGATGTTTGAATCTTCTGCCTGTGTCCGTTTCCTTCAAAGGAGGGGTCCATAAACGTGGGAATGTCGGAGAGTTGGGGAGGGGGGGTGGGGTGGTGTTGGTGGGTAGAGGGGCTGATGATTAATCGAGGTAGAGGAACCTGGAAATCGGTTGCGGCAGGAGAGAGTGAATCGGTTATCGAGGGGGATAGGTAGGCAGGAAAGGAAGCTGCGAGGAGGCTACCGAGTGAGGCGGGGAAAGGGAGCTGCGGGGAGGCTACCGAGTGAGGCGGGGAAAGGAAGCTGCGGGGAAGCTACCGAGTGAGGCGGGGAAAGGAAGCTGCGGGGAGGCTACCGAGTGAGGCCGGGAAACGAAGCTGCGGGGAGGCTACCGAGTGAGGCCGGGAAACGAAGCTGCGGGGAGGCTACCGAGTGAGGCCGGGAAACGAAGCTGCGGGGAGGCTACCGAGTGAGGCCGGGAAACGAAGCTGCGGGGAGGCTACCGAGTGAGGCCGGGAAACGAAGCTGCGGGGAGGCTACCGAGTGAGGCAGAGAGGTGAGGTGAGAGGGCAAAGAAATGGCTGATGGAGTCCAACGTGGGAAATTGTGACATTGTTCAGTTTGGCAGGAATAAAAGAAGCTTGTTATCGAAATGGAGAGAGGTTGCAGGGCTCTGAGAAGCAGAGGGATCTGGGTGTCCTAGTGCATGAATCACAAAAGGTTAGTGTGCAGGTAGAGCACAGAAGTAGGAACCTTAATACCATCGTATTGCGAGGGGGAGTTGAATCTAAGAGTAGGGAGGTTATGCTTCAGTTGGACAGGGCATTAGTGGGACCACATCTGGGAGCACTGTGCACAGCACTGGTCTCCGAATTTAAGGAAAGAGGTAAACGTGTTAGAAGCAGGACAGAGGAGATTTACCAGACTAATACCAGGAATGGGGTGGGTTGTCTTATGGGGAAAGGTTGGACAGACTAGGCTTGTGTCCACTAGAGTTTAGGAGGGTGAGAAGCGACTGGATCGAAATATATAAAACCTGAGGGGTCTCGACAGGCTGGACGTGGGGAGGAGGCTTCATCTTGTGGAGGAATCTAGAACGAGGGGTCGCTGCTTAAAAATAAGGGGGCGTCCCTTTAAGAGAGAGGCGGGGAGAGATGTTCTCTCTCAGAGGGTCATGTCTCTTGGGAAGCTCTCTTCCGGAAAAGGTAGCCGGAAGGATTCGGGACTTACCTACTGGCCTGAGGTGAGATGTACAGGATTACACCTCCAACGATCAGGGGACCTACTAAGAACAATCGGTCTGGTCTCCAACTCTGCGATATTCCAAAGTGGTTCATTCCCGGCAAAACATCCCTACCCCGGCCTCACTGAGCCTCCAATCACAGGCTCCCCTTCCCCAGCTCACTGATCCACCAATCACAGCCTCCCATTTCCCTGCTCACTGATCGGCCAATCACAGCCACCCATTTCCCCCACCCTGCTCACTGATCCACCAATCACAGCCTCCCCTTTCCCTCTCCCTGCTCACTGATCCACCAATCACAGCCTCCCCTTTCCCTCTCCCTGCTCATTGATCCACAAATCACAGCCTCCCCTTTCCCCTCCCCCTGCTCATTGATCCACCAATCACAACCTCCCCTTTCCCTTTCCCTGCTCACTGATCCACCAATCAGAGCCTCCCCTTTCCCTTTCCGTGCTCACAGATTCACCAATCACAGCCTCCCCTTTCCCTCTCCCTCGAACTGATCCACCAATCACCGTCTCCTCTTTCCTTTTCCCTCGTCACTGATCCACCAATCACAGTCTCCCCTTTCCCTGCTCACTGATCCACCAATCACAGTCCCTCCTTTCTCTCTCCCTGCTCAATGATCCACCAATCATAACCTCCCCTTTCCCTCTCCCTTCTCACTGATCCACCAATCACAGCCTCCACTTTCCCTCTCCCTGCTCACTGATCAACCAATCACAGCTGCCACTTTCCTGTTCATTAATCCACCAATCACAGCCTCCCCTTTCCCTCTCCCTGCTCACTGATCCACCAATCAACACCTCCCCTTTCCCTCTCCCTGCTCACTGATCCACCAATCACAGTCTCCCCTTTCTCAATCCGTGCCCACTGATCCACCAATCACAGCCTCCCCTTTCCCTCTCCCTGCTCACTGATCTACCAATCACAACCTCCCCTTTCCCTCTCCCTGCTCACTGATCCACCAATCATAGCCTCCCCTTTCCCTCTCCCTGCTCACTGATCCACCAATCACAGTCTCCCCTTTCTCACTCCGTGCCCACTGATCCACCAATCACAGCCTCCCCTTTCCCTCTCCCTGCTCACTGATCTACCAATCACAACCTCCCCTTTCCCTCTCCCTGCTCACTGATCCACCAATCACAGCCTCCCCTTTCCCTCTCCCTGCTCACATGTCCACCAATCATAGCCTCCCCTTTCCCTCTCCCTGCTCACTGATCCACCAATCACAGCCTCCCCTTTCCCTGCTCACTGATCCACCAATCACAGCCTCCCCTTTCCCTCTCCCTGCTCACAGGTCCACCAATCATAGCCTCCCCTTTCCCTCTCCCTGCTCACTGATCCGCCAATCACAGCCTCCCCTTTCAATGCTCACTGATCCACCAATCAGAGCCTCCCCTGTCCCTCTCCCTGCTCACTGATCCACCAATCAGAGCATCCCCTTTCCCTCTCCCTGCTCACTGATCCACCAATCACAGCCTCCCCTTTCCCTCTCCCTGCTCACTGATCCACCAATCACAGCCTCCCCTTTCCCTCTCCCTGCTCACTGATCCACCAATCAACACCTCCCCTTTCCCTCTCCCTGCTCACTGATCCACCAATCTCAGTCTCCCCTTTCTCACTCCGTGCCCACTGATCCACCAATCACAGCCTCCCCTTTCCCTCTCCCTGCTCACTGATCCACCAATCAACACCTCCCCTTTCCCTCTCCCTGCTCACTGATCCACCAATCACAGCCTCCCCTTTCTCACTCCGTGCCCACTGATCCACCAATCACAGCCTCCCCTTTCCCTCTCCCTGCTCGCTGATCTACCAATCACAACCTCCCCTTTCCCTCTCCCTGCTCACTTATCCACCAATCATAGCCTCCCCTTTCCCTCTCCCTGCTCACTGATCCACCAATCACAGCCTCCCCTTTCCCTGCTCACTGATCCACCAATCACAGACTCCCCTTTCCCTGCTCACTGATCCACCAATCGCAGTCCCTCCTTTCCCTCTCCCTGCTCACTGATCCACCAATCACAGCCTCCCCTTTCCCTGCTCACTGATCCACCAATCACAGTCCCTCCTTTCCCTCTCCCTTCTCACTGATCCACCAATCACAGCCTCCACTTTCCCTCTCCCTGCTCACTCATCAACCAATCACAGCTGCCACTTTCCTGTTCATTAATCCACCAATCACAGCCTCCCGTTTCCCTCTCCCTCCTCACTGATCCACCAATCAACACCTCCCCTTTCCCTCTCCCTGCTCACTGATCCACCAATCACAGTCTCCCCTTTCTCACTCCGTGCCCATGATCCACCAATCACAGCCTCCCCTTTCCCTCTCCCTGCTCACTGATCTACCAATCACAACCTCCCCTTTCCCTCTCCCTGCTCACTGATCCACCAATCATAGCCTCCCCTTTCCCTCTCCCTGCTCACTGATCCACCAATCACAGCCTCCCCTTTCCCTATCCCTGCTCACGGGTCCACCAATCATAGCCTCCCCTTTCCCTCTCCCTGCTCACTGATCCACCAATCACAGCCTCCCCTTTCCCTATCCCTGCTCACGGGTCCACCAATCATAGCCTCCCCTTTCCCTCTCCCTGCTCACTGATCCACCAATCACAGCCTCCAATTTCCCTGCTCACTGATCCACCAATCACAGCCTCCCCTTTCCCTCTCCCTGCTCACTGATCCACCAATCACAGCCTCCCCTTTCCCTCTCCCTGCTCACTGATCCACCAATCACAGCCTCCCCTTTCCCTGCTCACTGATCCACCAATCACAGTCCCTCCTTCCCCTCTCCCTGCTCACTGATCCACCAATCATAGCCTCCCCTTTCCCGCTCCCTGCTCACTGATCCACCAATCACAGCCTCCCCTTTCCCTGCGCACTGATCCACCAATTGCAGTCCCTCCTTTCCCTCTCCCTGCTCACTGATCCACCAATCATAGCCTCCCCTTTCCCTGCTCACTGATCCACCAATCGCAGTCTCTCCCTTCTCACTGATCCACCAATCACAGCCTCCACTTTCCCTCTCCCTGCTCACTGATCCACCAATCACAGCCTCCCCTTAACCTCTCCCTGCTCACTGATCCACCAATCGCTGCCTCCCCTTTCCCTGCCCACTGATCCACCAATCACAGCCTCCCCTTTCCCTCTCCCTGCTCACTGATCCACCAATCACAGCGTCCTCTTTCCCTCTCGCTGCTCACTGATCCACCAATCACAGCCTCCCCTTTCCCACTCCCTGCTCACTGATCCACCAATCATAGCCTCCCCTTTCCCTCTCCCTGCTCACTGATCCACAAATTACAGCCTCCCCTTTCCCTCTCCCTGCTCACTGATCCACCAATCATAGCCTCCCCTTTCCCTCTCCCTGCTCACTGATCCACCAATCACAGCCTCCCCTTTCCCTATCCCTGCTCACGTGTCCACCAATCATAACCTCCCCTTTCCCTCTCCCTGCTCACTGATACACCAATCACAGCCTCCCCTTTCCCTCTCCCTCTCCCTGCTCACTGATCCACCAATCACAGCCTCCCCTTTCCCTATCCCTGCTCACTGATCCACCAATCACAGCCTCCCCTTTCCCTCTCCCTGCTCACTGATCCACCAATCATAGCCTCCCCTTTCACTGCTCACTGATCCACCAATCACAGCCTCCCCTTTCCCTGCTCACTGATCCACCAATCACAACCTCCCCTTTCCCTCTCCCTGCTCACTGATCCACCAATCACAGCCTCCCCTTTCCCTGCTCACTGATCCACCAATCACAACCTCCCCTTTCCCTCTCCCTGCTCACTGATCCACCAATCACAGTCTCCCCTTTCCCTCTCCCTGCTCACTGATCCACCAATCACAACCTCCCCTTTCCCTCTCCCTGCTCACTGATCCACCAATCATAGCCTCCCCTTTCCCTCTCCCTGCTCACTGATCCACCAATCATAGCCTCCCCTTTCCCACTCCCTGCTCACTGATCCACCATTCACAGCCTCCCCTTTCCCTGCTCACTGATCCACCAATCACAGCCTCCCCTTTCCCTGCTCACTGATCCACCAATCGCAGTCCCTCCTTTCCCTCTCCCTGCTCACTGATCCACCAATCACAGCCTCCCCTTTCCCTGCTCACTGATCCACCAATCGCAGTCCCTCCTTTCCCTCTCCCTGCTCAATGATCCACCAATCATAACCTCCCCTTTCCCTCTCCCTTCTCACTGATCCACCAATCACAGCCTCCACTTTCCCTCTCCCTGCTCACTCATCAACCAATCACAGCTGCCACTTTCCTGTTCATTAATCCACCAATCACAGCCTCCCCTTTCCCTCTCCCTCCTCACTGATCCACCAATCACAGCCTCCCCTTTCCCTCTCCCTGCTCACTGATCCACCAATCAACACCTCCCCTTTCCCTCTCCCTGCTCACTGATCCACCAATCACAGTCTCCCCTTTCTCACTCCGTGCCCATGATCCACCAATCACAGCCTCCCCTTTCCCTCTCCCTGCTCACTGATCCACCAATCATAGCCTCCCCTTTCCCTCTCCCTGCTCACTGATCCACCAATTACAGCCTCCCCTTTCCCTCTCCCTGCTCACTGATCCACCAATCATAGCCTCCCCTTTCCCTCTCCCTGCTCACTGATCCACCAATCACAGCCTCCCCTTTCCCTATCCCTGCTCACGTGTCCACCAATCATAACCTCCCCTTTCCCTCTCCCTGCTCACTGATCCACCAATCACAGCCTCCCCTTTCCCTCTCCCTCTCCCTGCTCACTGATCCACCAATCACAGCCTCCCCTTTCCCTGCTCACTGATCCACCAATCACAACCTCCCCTTTCCCTCTCCCTGCTCACTGATCCACCAATCACAGCCTCCCCTTTCCCTCTCCCTGCTCACTGATCCACCAATCACAGCCTCCCCTTTCCCTGCTCACTGATCCACCAATCACAGTCCCTCCTTCCCCTCTCCCTGCTCACTGATCCACCAATCACAGCCTCCCCTTTCCCGCTCCCTGCTCACTGATCCACCAATCACAGCCTCCCCTTTCCCTGCTCACTGATCCACCAATCATAGCCTCCCCTTTCCCTCTCCCTGCTCACTGATCCACCAATCAGAGCCTCCCCTTTCCCTGCTCACTGATCCAACAATCACAGCCTCCCCTTTCCCTGCTCACTGATCCACCAATCGCAGTCCCCCCTTTCCCTCTCCCTGCTCACTGATCCACCAATCACAGCCTCCCCTTTCCCTGCTCACTGATCCACCAATCGCTGTCCCTCCTTTCCCTCTCCCTGCTCAATGATCCACCAATCATAACCTCCCCTTTCCCTCTCCCTTCTCACTGATCCACCAATCACAGCCTCCACTTTCCCTCTCCCTGCTCACTGATCAACCAATCACAGCTGCCCCTTTCCTGTTCATTAATCCACCAATCACAGCCTCCCCTTTCCCTCTCCCTCCTCACTGATCCACCAATCATAGCCTCCCCTTTCCCTCTCCCTTCTCACTGATACACCAATCACAGCTTCCCTTTGCCTGCTCACTGAACGACCAATCACAGCCTCCCCTTACCCTCTCCCTGCTCACTGATCCACCAATCGCTGCCTCCCCTTTCCCTGCCCACTGATCCACCAATCACAGCCTCCCCTTTCCCTCTCCCTGCTCACTGATCCACCAATCACAGCGTCCCCTTTCCCTCTCCCTGCCCACTGATCCACCAATCACAGCCTCCCCTTTCCCACTCCCTGCTCACTGATCCACCAATCACAGCCTCCCCTTTCCCTCTCCCTGCTCACTGATCCACCAATCACAGCCTCCCCTTTCCCTATCCCTGCTCACGTGTCCACCAATCATAACCTCCCCTTTCCCTCTCCCTGCTCACTGATCCACCAATCACAGCCTCCCCTTTCCCTCTCCCTCTCCCTGCTCACTGATCCACCAATCACAGCCTCCCCTTTCCCTGCTCACTGATCCACCAATCACAACCTCCCCTTTCCCTCTCCCTGCTCACTGATCCACCAATCACAGCCTCCCCTTTCCCTCTCCCTGCTCACTGATCCACCAATCACAGCCTCCGCTTTCCCTGCTCACTGATCCACCAATCACAGTCTCCCCTTTCCCTCTCCCTGCTCACTGATCCACCAATCACAACCTCCCCTTTCCCTCTCCCTGCTCACTGATCCACCAATCATAGCCTCCCCTTTCCCTCTCCCTGCTCACTGATCTACCAATCACAACCTCCCCTTTCCCTATCCCTGCTCACTGATCCACCAATCACAGCCTCCCCTTTCCCTCTCCCTGCTCACTGATCCACCAATCACAGCCTCCCCTTTCCCTGCTCACTGATCCACCAATCACAGTCCCTCCTTCCCCTCTCCCTGCTCACTGATCCACCATTCACAGCCTCCCCTTTCCCGCTCCCTGCTCACTGATCCACCAATCACAGCCTCCCCTTTCCCTGCTCACTGATGCACCAATCACAGCCTCCCCTTTCCCTGCTCACTGATCTACCAATCACAACCTCCCCTTTCCCTCTCCCTGCTCACTGATCCACCAATCATAGCCTCCCCTTTCCCTCACCCTGCTCACTGATCCACCAATCACAGCCTCCCCTTTCCCTGCTCACTGATCCACCAATCACAGCCTCCCCTTTCCCTGCTCACTGATCCACCAATCGCAGTCCCCCCTTTCCCTCTCCCTGCTCACTGATCCACCAATCACAGCCTCCCCTTTCCCTGCTCACTGATCCACCAATCGCAGTCCCTCCTTTCCCTCTCCCTGCTCAATGATCCACCAATCATAACCTCCCCTTTCCCTCTCCCTTCTCACTGATCCACCAATCACAGCCTCCACTTTCCCTCTCCCTGCTCACTGATCAACCAATCACAGCTGCCCCTTTCCTGTTCATTAATCCACCAATCACAGCCTCCCCTTTCCCTCTCCCTCCTCACTGATCCACCAATCATAGCCTCCCCTTTCCCTCTCCCTTCTCACTGATACACCAATCACAGCTTCCCTTTGCCTGCTCACTGAATGACCAATCACAGCCTCCCCTTTCTCTCTCCCTGCTCACTGATCCACCAATCACAGCCTCCACTTACCCTCTCGCTGCTCACTGATCCACCAATCGCTGCCTCCCCTTTCCCTGCCCACTGATCCACCAATCACAGCCTCCCCTTTCCCTCTCCCTGCTCACTGATCTACCAATCACAGCGTCCTCTTTCCCTCTCGCTGCTCACTGATCCACCAATCACAGCCTCCCCTTTCCCACTCCCTGCTCACTGATCCACCAATCATAGCCTCCCCTTTCCCTCTCCCTGCTCACTGATCCACCAATTACAGCCTCCCCTTTCCCTCTCCCTGCTCACTGATCCACCAATCATAGCCTCCCCTTTCCCTCTCCCTGCTCACTGATCCACCAATCACAGCCTCCCCTTTCCCTATCCCTGCTCACGGGTCCACCAATCATAGCCTCCCCTTTCCCTCTCCCTTCTCACTGATCCACCAATCACAGCCTCCACTTTCCCTCTCCCTGCTCACTGATCAACCAATCACAGCTGCCCCTTTCCTGTTCATTAATCCACCAATCACAGCCTCCCCTTTCCCTCTCCCTCCTCACTGATCCACCAATCATAGCCTCCCCTTTCCCTCTCCCTTCTCACTGATACACCAATCACAGCTTCCCTTTGCCTGCTCACTGAATGACCAATCACAGCCTCCCCTTTCTCTCTCCCTGCTCACTGATCCACCAATCACAGCCTCCACTTACCCTCTCGCTGCTCACTGATCCACCAATCGCTGCCTCCCCTTTCCCTGCCCACTGATCCACCAATCACAGCCTCCCCTTTCCCTCTCCCTGCTCACTGATCTACCAATCACAGCGTCCTCTTTCCCTCTCGCTGCTCACTGATCCACCAATCACAGCCTCCCCTTTCCCACTCCCTGCTCACTGATCCACCAATCATAGCCTCCCCTTTCCCTCTCCCTGCTCACTGATCCACCAATTACAGCCTCCCCTTTCCCTCTCCCTGCTCACTGATCCACCAATCATAGCCTCCCCTTTCCCTCTCCCTGCTCACTGATCCACCAATCACAGCCTCCCCTTTCCCTATCCCTGCTCACGGGTCCACCAATCATAGCCTCCCCTTTCCCTCTCCCTGCTCACTGATCCACCAATCACAGCCTCCCCTTTCCCTGCTCACTGATCCACCAATCACAGCCTCCCCTTTCCCTCTCCCTGCTCACTGATCCACCAATCACAGCCTCCCCTTTCCCTGCTCACTGATCCACCAATCACAGCCTCCCCTTTCCCTCTCCCTGCTCACTGATCCACCAATCACAGTCTCCCCTTTCCCTCTCCCTGCTCACTGATCCACCAATCAGAGCCTCCCCTTTCCCGCTCCCTGCTCACTGATCCACCAATCACAGCCTCCCCTTTCCCCTTCCCTGCTCACTGATCCACCAATCACAGCCTCCCCTTTCCCTGCTCACTGATCCACCAATCACAGTCCCTCCTTCCCCTCTCCCTGCTCACTGATCCACCAATCACAGCCTCCCCTTTCCCTCTCCCTGCTCACTGATCCACCAATCACAGCCTCCCCTTTCCCTCTCCCAGCTCACTGATCCACCAATCAGAGCCTCCCCTTTCCCTCTCCCTGCTCACTGATCCACCAATCATAACCGCCCCTTTCCCTCTCCCTGCTCACTGATCCACCAATCACAGTCCCTCCTTCCCCTCTCCCTGCTCACTGATCCGCCAATCACAGCCTCCCCTTTCCCTCTCCCTGCTCACGGATCCACCAATCACAGCATCCCCTTTCCCTCTCTCTGCTCACTGATCCACCAATCACACCCTCCCCTTTCCCTCTCCCTGCTCACTGATACACCAATCACAGCCTCCCCTTTCCCTCTCCCTGCTCACTAATCCACCAATCATACTGTCCCCTTTCCCTCTGTTGCTCACTGATCCACCAATCACACCCTCCCCTTTCCCTCTCCCTGCTCACTGATCCACCAATCACAGCCTCCCCTTTCCCTGCTCACTGATCCACCAATCACAGCCTCCCCTTTCCCTGCTCACTGATCCACCAATCACAGCCTCCCCTTTCCCTGCTTACTGATCCACCAATCACAGCCTCCCCTTGCCCTGCTGACTGATCCACCAATAAACAGCCTCCCCTTTCCCTGCTCACTGATCAACCAAGAACAGCCTCCCATTTCCCTCTCCCAGCTCGCTGAACCACCAATCAGAGCAGCCCCCTCGCTGCCGACCGCAGTTCCTAATGGATCCCCCGATCACCCGAGATCAGCGCCTCTCCTCCATTGCTCTCGAGCGTCTCTCCTCCTCCGACATCATTTTGTTCTCTCGAAGGCCGAGCTTCGGCTGACGTCTTGGTTAAATGACCCGCGAGGTCTGTAGCGGATCCCTCACGATCCCCCTGGGAGATACTCGGCTCTGAGCGGTGCGATCTGAGAGTGGGTGCGAAGCGGAGAGAGTCGATTCGGTCCTTCCAAGTCCCGACGGTGATCTCTGGAGGTTACAGAGATAGGGAGGGTTGTCGGGGCTGGAGCAGGTTACAGAGATAGGGAGGGGTGTAGGGGCTGGAGGAGGTTACAGAGATAGGGAGGGGTGTAGGGGCTGGAGGAGGTTACAGAGATAGGGAGGGGTGTAGGGGCTGGAGGAGGTTACAGAGATAGGGAGGGGTTTAGGGGCTGGAGGAGGTTACAGCGATAGGGAGGGGTGTAAGGGCAGGAGAAGGTTACAGAGATAGGGAGGTTTGTAGGGGCTGGAGGAGTTTACAGCGATAGGGAGGGGTGTAAGGGCAGGACGAGGTTACAGAGATAGGGTGGGGTGTAGGGGTTGGAGGAGTTTACAGAGATAGGGAGGGTTGTAGGGGCTGGAGGAGGTTACAGAGATAGGGAGGGGTGTAGGGGTTGGAGCAGGTTACAGAGATAGGGAGGGGTGTAGGGGCTGGAGGAGGTTACAGAGATCGGGAGACGTGTAGGGGCTGGAGGAGGTTACAGAGATAGGGAGGGTTGTAGGGGGCTGGAGGAGGTTACAGAGGTTGGGAGGGGTGTAGGGGTTGGAGGAGGTTACAGAAATAAGGAGGGGTGTAGGGGCTGGAGGTTGTTACAGAGATAGGGAGGGGTGTAGGGGCTGGAGGAGGTTACAGAGATAGGGAGGGCTGTAGGGGCTGGAGGAGGTTACATAGATAGGGAGGGGTGTAGGGGCTGGAGGAGGTTACAGAGATAGGGAGGATTGTTGGGGCTGGAGGAGATTACAGAGATAGGGAGGGATGTAGCACCTATAGGAGGTTAGAGATAGGGATTGGTGTGAGGGCTGGAGGAGGTTACAGAGATAGGGAGGGGAGTAGGGGCTGGAGGAGGTTACAGAGATAGGGAGGATTGTTGGGGCTGGAGGAGATTACAGAGATAGGGAGGGATGTAGCACCTATAGGAGGTTAGAGATAGGGATTGGTGTGAGGGCTGGAGGAGGTTACAGAGATAGGGAGGGGAGTAGTGGCTGGAGGAGGTTACAGAGATAGGGAGGGGTGAAGGGGCTGGAGGAGGTTACAGAGATAGGGAGGGGTGTAGGGGCTGGCGGAGGTTACAGAGATAGGGAGGGGTGTAGTGGCTGGAGGAGGTTACAGAGATAGGGAGGGGTGTACGGGCTGGAGGAGGTTACAGAGATAGGGAGGGGTGTAGAGGCTGGAGGAGGTTACAGAGATAGGGTCGGTTGTAGGAGCTGGAGGAGGTTACAGAGATAGGGAGGGGTGCAGGGAATGGAGGAGGTTACAGAGATAGGGAGGGTTGTAGGGGCTGGAGGAGGTTACAGAGATAGGGGTGTAGGGGTGGAGAAGTTTGCAGAGATAGGGAGAGGTGTAGGGGCTGTTTGAGGTTACAGAGATAGGGAGGGGTGTAAGGTCTGGAGGAGGTTACAAAGATAGGGAGGGTTGTAGCGGCTGGAGGAGGTTACGGAGATAGGGATGGGTTTAGGGACTGGAGGAATTTACACAGATTGGGAGGGGTGTAGGTGTTGAGGAGGTTACAGAGATAGGGATGGGTTTGGTGGGGGTGGAGGAAGTTAAAGAGATAGTTAGTGGTGTATAGACTGGAGGAGGTTACAGAGATAGAGAGGGGTTTAGGGTCTGGAGGAGGTTACAGAGATAGGGAGTGGTGTAGGGGCTGGAGGAGGTTACAGAGATAGGGAGGGGTGTAGGGGCTGGAAGAGTTTCCAGAGCGAGGGAGGGATGTAGGGGCTGGAGGAGGTTACAGATATAGGTAGGGGTGGAGGTGCTGGAGGATGTTACAGAGATAGGGAGGGGTGTAGGTGCTGGAGGACTTTACAGAGATAGGGAGGGATGTAGGGGCTGGAGGAGGTTACAGAGATAGGGAGGGGTGTAGGGGCTGGAGGAGGTTATGGAGATAGGGAGTGGTGTAGGTGCTGGAGGAGGTAACAGAGATAAGGAGGGGTGTAGGGGCTGGAGGAGGTTACAGAGATAAGGAGGGGTGTAGGGGCTGTAGGAGTGTTACAGAGATAGGGAGGGGTGTAGGGGCTGGAGGAGGTTACAGAGATAGGGAAGGTTGTAGGGCTGGAGGAGGTTTCAGAGATAGGGAAGGTTGTAGGGGTTGGAGGTGGTTACAGAGATAGGGATGGTTGTAGGGGCTGGAGGAGGTTACAGAGATAGTGAGGGTTGTAGGGCTGGAGGACGTTACAGAGATTGGTTGGGGTGTAGGGGCTGGAGGAGGTTACAGAGATAGGGAGGGGTGTAGGGGCTGGAGGAGTTTACAGAGATAGGGAGGGTTGTAGGGGCTGGAGGAGGTTACAGAGATAGGTTGGGGTGTAGGGGCTGGAGGAGGAAACAGAGATAGGGAGGGGTGTAGGTGCTGAAGGAGGTTACAGAGATAGGGAGGGGTGTAGGGGGTGGAGGAGTTTACAGAGATAGGGAGGGTTGTAGTGGCTGGAGGAGGTTACAGAGATAGGATGGGGTGTCGGGGCTGGAGGAGGAAACAGAGATAGGGAGGGGTGTAGGGGTTGAAGGAGGTTACAGAGATAGGGAGGGGTTTATGGGGTGGAGGAGGTTACAGAGATAGGGAGGGGTGTAGGGGCTGTAGGAGGTTATAGAGATAGGGAGGGGTGTAGGGGCTGGAGGAGGTTACACAGATAGGGATGGTTGTAGGGCTGGAGGAGGTTTCAGAGATAAGGAGGAGTGTAGGGGGAGGGAGGAGGTTACAGAGATAGAGAGGGGTCTAGACGCTGGAGGAGTTTACAGAGATAGGGAGGGGTGTAGGGGATTGAGGTGGTTACAAAGATAGGGAGGATTGTAGGGGCTGGAGGAGGTTACAGAGATAGGGAGGTTTGTAGAGGCTGGAGTAGGTTACAGAGATAGGGAGGGTTGTAGGGGCTGGAGGAGGTTACAGGGATATTGAGGGTTGTAGTGCTGGAGGAGGTTACAGTGATTGGTTGGGGTGTAGGGGCTGGAGGAGGTTAAAGAGGTAGGGAGGGGTGTAGGGGCTGGAGGAGGCTACAGAGATAGGGAGGGTTGTAGGGCTGGAGGAGGTTACAGAGATAGGAAGTGTTGTAGGGGCTGGAGGAGGGTTACAGAGATAGGGAGGGTTTTAGGCGCAGGAGGAGGTTAAAGAGATAGGGAGTGGTGTAGATGCTGGAGGAGGTTACAGAGGTAGGGAGGTGTGTAGGGGCTGGAGGAGGGTACAGAGATAGGGAGGGGTATATGGGCTGGAGGACTTTACTGAGAAAGGGAGGGGTGTAGGGGCTGGAGGAATTTACAGATATAGGGAGGGGTACATGGGCTGGAGGGCTTTACAGAGACAGGGAGGGGTGTAGGGGCTGGAGGAGGTTACAGAGATAGGGAGGTGTGTAGGGGATGTAGGATGTTACAGAGATAAGGAGGTGTGTAGGGGCTGGAGGAGGTTACAGAGATATGTAGGGGTGTAGGGGTTGGAGGAGGTTACAGAGATAGGGAGGGGTGTAGGGACTGCAGGTGTTTACACAGATAGGGAGGGGTGTAGCGGCTGGAGGAGGTTACAGAGTTAGGGAGGGGTGTAGGGGCTTGAAGTGGTTACAAAGATAGGGAGGGTTGTAGGGGTGGAGGTCGTTACAAAGATAGGTAGGGTTGTAGGGGCTGGAGGTGGTTACAGAGATAGGGAGGTTTGTAGGGGCTGGAATAGGTTACAGAGATAGGGAGGGCTGTAGGGCTGGAGGAGGTTACAGAGATAGGGAGGGGTGTAAGGGCTGGAGGAGGTTACAGAGATAGGGAGGGGTGTAGGGGTTGGAGGAGGTTACAGAGATAGGGAGGGGTGTAGGGGCTGGAGGAGTTTACAGAGATAGGGAGGGTTGTAGGGGCTGGAGGAGGTTACAGAGATAGGGAGGGGTGTAGGGGTTGGAGGAGGTTACAGAGATAGGGAGGGGTGTAGGGGTTGGAGGAGGTTACAGAGATAGGGTGGGGTGTAGGGGTTGGAGGAGTTTACAGAGATAGGGAGGGTTGTAGGGGCTGGAGGAGGTTACAGAGATAGGGAGGGGTGTAAGGGCTGGAGGAGGTTACAGAGATAGGGAGGGGTGTAAGGGCTGGAGGAGGTTACAGAGATAGGGAGGGTTGTAGGGGCTGGAGGAGGTTACGGAGATAGGGAGGGGTGTAAGGTCTGGAGGAGGTTACAGAGATAGGGAGGGTTGTAGCGGCTGGAGGAGGTTACGGAGATAGGGAGGGGTGTAGGGGCTGGAGGAGGTTACAGAGATAGGGAGGGCTGTAGGGGCGGGAGGAGGTTACAGAGATAGGGAGGGGTTTAGGTGCTGGAAGAGGTTACAGAGATAGGAAGGGATGTAGGGGCTGGAGGAGGTTACAGAGATAGGGAGGGGTGTAAGGGCTGGAGGAGGTTACAGAGATAGGGAGGGGTGTAGGTGCTGGAAGAGGTAACAGAGATAGGGAGGGGTGTAGGGGCTGGAGGAGGTTACAGAGATAGGGAGGGGTGTAGGGGCTGGAGGAATGTTACAGAGATAGGGAGGGGTGTAGGAGCTGGAGGACGTTACAGAGATAGGGAGGGGTGTAGGGGCTGGAGGAGTGTTACAGAGATAAGGAGGGGTGTAGGGGCCGGAGGAGGTTACAGAGATAGGGATGGTTGTAGGGCTGGAGGAGGTTTCAGAGATAGGGAGGGTTGTAGGGGCTGGAGGTGGTTACAGAGATAGGGAGGGTTGTAGGGGCTGGAGGAGGTTACAGAGATAGTGAGGGTTGTAGGGCTGGAGGACGTTAAAGAGATTGGTTGGGGTGTAGGGGCTGGAGGAGGTTACAGAGATAGGGAGGGGTGTAGGGGCTGGAGGAGTTTACAGAGATAGGGAGGGCTGTAGGGGCTGGAGGAGGTTACAGAGATAGGGAGGGGAGTAGGGGCTGGAGGATTTTACAGAGATAGGCTGGGCTGTAGGGGCTGGAGGAGGAAACAGAGATAGGGAGGGGTGTAGGTGCTGAAGGAGGTTACAGAGATAGGGAGGGGTGTAGGGGGTGGAGGAGGTTACAGAGATAGGCTGGGGTGTAGGGGCTGGAGGAGGTTATGGAGATAGGGAGGGGTGTAGGGGCTGGAGGAGGTTACAGATATAGGGAGGGGTGTAGGGGCTGGAGGAGGTTACAGGGATAGGGAGGGGTGTAGGAGGTGGGAGGAGGTTACAGAGATAGGGAGGGTTGTAGGGGCTGGAGGAGGGTACAGAGATAGGGATGGTTGTAGGGCTGGAGGAGGTTTCAGAGATAGGGAGGGGTGTAGGGGGTGGGAGGAGGTTACAGAGATAGGGAGGGTTGTAGGGGCTGGAGGAGGTTACAGAGATAGGGAGGGGTATAAGGGCTGGAGGAGGTTACAGAGATAGGGAGGGGTGTAGGGGCTGGAGAAGGTTACAGAGATAGGGAGGGATGTAGGGGCTGGAGAAGGTTACAGAGATAGGGAGGGATGTAGGGGCTGGAGGAGGTTACAGAGATAGGGAGGGGTGTAGGGGCTGGAGGAGGTTACAGAGATAGGGAGGGGTGTAGGGGCTGGAGGAGGTTACAGAGATAGGGAGGGGTGTAGGTGCTGGAGGAGGTTACAGAGATAGGCTGGGGTGTAGGGGCTGGAGGAGGTCACAGAGATAGGGAGGGGTGTAGGGGCTGGAGGAGGTTACAGAGATAGGGAGGGGTGTAGGGGCAGGAGGAGTTAACAGAGATAGTGAAGGGTGTAGGGGCTGGAGGAGGTTACAGATATAGGGAGGGTTGTAGTGGCTGGAGGAGGTTACAGAGATAGGGATGGGTGTAGGAGCTTGAGGTGGTTACAAAGATAGGGAGGATTGTCTGGGCTGGAGGTGGTTACAGAGATAGGGAGGGGTGTAGGGGCTGGTGTAGGTTACAGAGATAGGGAGGGGTGTAGGGGCTGGAGGAAGTTACAGAGATAGGGAGGGTTTTAGGGGCTGGAGGAGGTTAAAGAGATAGGGAGTGGTGTAGATGCTGGAGGAGGTTTCAGAGGTAGGGAGGTGTGTAGGGGCTGGAGGAGGGTACAGAGATAGGGAGGGGTGTAGGGGTTGAAGGAGTTTACAGATATAGGGAGGGGTATATGGGCTGGAGGACTTTACAGAGATAGGGAGGGGTGTCTGGCCTGGAGGAGGTTACAGATATAGGGATGGGTTTAGGGTCTGCAGGAGTTTACACAGATAGGGAGAGGTGTAGGGGCTGGAGGAGGTTACAGAGTTAGGGAGGTTTTTAGGGGCTGAAGGAGGATACAGTGATAGGGATGGTTGTAGGGGCTTGAGGTGGTTACAAAGATAGGGAGGATTGTAGCGGTAGAGGTCGTAACAAAGATAGGTAAGGTTGAAGGGGCTGGAGGTTGTTACAGAGATAGGGAGGGGTGTAGGGGCTGGATGAGGTTACAGAGATAGAGGGAGCTGTGGGGACTGGAGGAGGTTACAGCGATAGGCTGGGGTGTAGGATCTGGAGGAGGTTACAGAGATAGGGAGGGGTGTAGTGGATGGAGGAGCATACAGAGATAGGGAGGTTTGTAGGGCTTGGAGTAGGTTCAGAGATAGGGAGGGTTGTAGGGGCTTGAGGAGGTTTCAGAGATAGGGAGGGTTTTTGGGGGCTGGAGGAGGTTACAGAGATAGTAATGGGTGTAGGAGCTGGAGGAGATTAAGAGATAGGGAGGGGTCTAGGGGCTGGAGGAGTTTACAGAGATAGTGAGGGTTGTAGGGGCTGGAGCAGATTACAGAGATAGGGCGGGGTGTAGGGGCTGGAGGAGGTTACAGATATAGGGAGGGGTGTAGGGGATGGAGGAGGTTACAGATATAGGGAGGGTTGTATGTGCTGGAGGAGGTTACAGAGATAGGGAGGTTTGTTGGGACTCGAGGAGTTTACACAGAAAGGGTGGGGTGTAGGGGCTTGTGGAGGTTACAGAGATAGGGAGGGCTGTAGGGGCTGGAGGAGGTTACAGAGATAGGGAGGGGTGTAGGGGCTGGAGGAGGTTACAGAGATAGGGAGGGGCGTAGGGGCTGGAGGAGGTTACAGTGATAGGGAGGTGTGTAGGGGCTGGAGGAGGTTACAGAGATAAGGTGGGTGTAGGAGCTGGAGGAGGTTACAGAGATAGGGAGGGTGTAGGGGCTGGAGGAGGTTACAGAGATAGGGAGGGGTGTAGGGGCTGGAGGAGGTTACAGAGATAAGGGGTTTGTAGGAGCTGGAGGAGGTTACAGAGATAGGGAGGGGTTTAGGATTGGTAAAGGTAACAGAGATAGTGAGGTGTTGAGGCGGATGGAGGAGCCTAAAGAGATAGGGAGGGTTGAAGCGGCTGCTTGAGGTTACTGAGATAGGAATGTGGGTCGGTGTTGAGGAGGTTACAGAAGTAGGCATGTTATAGGGGCTGGAGGACGTAGCAGAGATGGGGAGGGTTATGGGGCTGGAGAATGTTACAGAGATAGGGATGGGTGTAGGGGCTGGAGGAGGTTACAGAGATAGGGAGGGGTGTAGGGTCTGGAGGAGGTTACAGAGTTAGGGAGGTTTGTAGGGGCTGGAGGAGGTTACAGAGATAGGGAGGGTTGTAGGGGCTGGAGGAGGTTGCTGAGATAGGGAGAGGTGTTGGGCTGGGAGGAGGTAACAGACATAGGGAGGGGTGTAGGATCTGGAGGAGGCTAAAGAGATATGGAGGGTTGTAGTGGCTGGAGGAGGTTACAGAGATAGGGAAAGGTGTTGGGGCTGGAGGAGTTTATAGAGATAGGGAGGGGTGTAGGGGCTGGAGGAGGTTTCAGAGATAGGGAGGGAAGTAGGGGCTGGAGGAGGTTAAAGAGATACGGAGGGCTGCAGGGTTTAAGGAGATTACAGAGATAGGGAGGGGTGCAGGGGATGGGGGAGGTTACAGAGATAGGGAGGGGTCTAGGGGCTGCAGGAGGTTACAGGGATAGGGAGGTGTGTAGGGCCTGGAGGAGGTTACAGAGATAGTGAGGGGTGTAGGGGCTGGAGGAGGTTACAGAGATAGGGAGGGGTGTAGGGGCTGGATGAGGTTACAGAGATATGCAGGTGTGTTGGGCCTGGAGGAGGTTACAGAGATAGGGAGGGGTGTAGGGGCTGGAGGAGGTTACAGAGATAGGCACGGGTGTAGGGTCTGGAGGAGGTTACAGAGATACGGAGGGGTGCAGGGTTTAAGGAGGTTACAGAGATAGGGAGGTGTGCAGGGGATGGAGGAGGTTACAGAGATAGGGAGGTGTGTAGGGGCTGGAGGAGGTTACAGACATAGGGAGGGGTGTACGGTGCTGGAGGAGGTTACAGAGATAGGGAGGGGTGTAGAGGCTGGAGGAGGTTACAGAGATAGGGAGGGGTGTAGGGGTTGGAGGAGGTTACAGATAGTGAGGGGTGTTGGGGGCTGGAGGAGGTTACAGAGATAGGGAGGGGTATAGGGGATGGAGGAGGTTACAGAGATAGGGAGGGGTGCAGGGGATGGAGGAGGTTACAGAGATAGGGAGGTGTGTAGGGGCTGGAGGAGGTTACAGACATAGGGAGGGGTGTACGGTGCTGGAGGAGGTTACAGAGATAGGGAGGGGTGTAGAGGCTGGAGGAGTTTACAGAGATAGGGAGGGGTGTAGGGGCTGGAAGAGGTTACAGAGATAGGGAGGGGTGTAGGGGTTGGAGGAGGTTACAGATAGTGAGGGGTGTTGGGGGCTGGAGGAGGTTACAGAGATAGGGAGGGGTATATGGGCTGGAGGAGGTTACAGAGATAGGGAGGGGTGTAGGGGCTGGAGGAGTTACAGAGATTGGGAGGGGTGTAGAGGCTGGAGGAGGTTACAAAGTTGGGGTGTGTGTAGGGGCTGGAGGAGATTACAGAGATAGGGATTGGTGTAGGGGCTGGAGGAGGTTATGGAGATAGGGAGGGGTGTAGGGGCTGGAGGAGGTTACAGATATAGGGAGGGGTGTAGGGGCTGGAGGAGGTTACATGGATAGGGAGGGGTGTAGGAGGTGGGAGGAGGTTACAGAGATAGGGAGGGTTGTAGGGGCTGGAGGAGGGTACAGAGATAGGGATGGTTGTAGGGCTGGAGGAGGTTTCAGAGATAGGGAGGGGTGTAGGGGTTGGGAGGAGGTTACAGAGATAGGGAGGGTTGTAGGGGCTGGAGGAGGTTACAGAGATAGGGAGGGGTGAAGGTGCTGTAGCGGTTACCGAGATAGGAGTTGTGTAGGGGCTGGAGGAGGTTGCAGAGATAGGGAGGGGTGTAGGGGCTGGAGGAGGTTGCAGAGATAGGGAGGGCTGTAGGGGAAGGAGGAGGTTACAGAGATAGGGAGGGGCTTTTGGGCTGGAGGAGGTTACAGAGATAGGGAGGGCTTTAGGGCCTGGAGGTGGTTACAGAGATAGGGAGGTTTGTTGAGGCTGGAGGAGGTTACAGAGATAGGGAGGGTGTAGGGGCTGGAGGAGGTTACAGAGATAAGGAGGGTTGTAGGGGCTGGAGAAGTTTACCGAGATAGGAAGGTTTTTTATGGCTGGAGGAGGTTACAGCGATAGGGAGGGATGTAGGGGCTGGAGGAGGTTACAGAGATAGGGAGGGGTTTAGGGGCTGGAGGAGGTTACAGAGATAGGGAGGTGTGTAGGGCCTGGAGGAGGTTACAGAGAAAGTGAGTGTTTTAGTGCCTGGAGGAGGTTACAGAGATAGGGAGCTGTGGGGTCTGGAGGAGGTTACAGAGATAGGGAGGGGTGTAGGGGCTGGAGGAGTTTACACAGATAGGGAGGGGTGTAGGGGCTGGAGGAGGTTACAGCGATAGGGAGGGGTGTAGGGACTGGAGGAGGTTACAGCGATAGGGAGGGTTGTAGGGGCTGGAGGAGGTTACAGAGATAGGGAGGTGTGTAGGGGCTGGAGGAGTTTACTGAGAAAGGGAGTGTGGTTGGGGCTGGAGGAGGTTACAGCGATAGGGAGGTATGTAGGGGCTTGAGGAGGTTACAGAGATAGGGAGGGGTTAAGGTGCTGGTGGAGCTTACAGAGAAAGATTGTGCTTTAGGGGCTGGAGGAGGTTACAGAGATAGGGAGGGGTGTAGGGGCTGGAGGAGGTTACAGAGATAGGGAGGGGTGTAGGGGATGGAGGAGCATACATAGATAGGGAGGGTTGTAGGGCTTGGAGTAGGTTCAGAGATAGGGAGGGTTGTCGGGGCTGGAGGAGGTTACAGAGATAGGGATTGGTGTAGTGGCTGGAGGAGTTTACAGAGATAGGGAGGGTTTTTGGGGGCTGGAGGAGGATACTGAGATAGGGAGGGGTGTAGGAGCTGGAGGAGGTTACAGAGATAGGGAGGGGTGTAGGGGCTGGAGTTGGTTACAGAGATAAGGAGGTGTGTAGGGCTAGAGGAGGTTACTGCGAAGGGGGCGCTGCACGGGCTGGAGGAGGTTGGAGAGATAGGGAGGTGTGTCGGGTCGGGAGGAGGTTACAGAGATAGGGAGGGGTGTAGGGCCTGGAGGAGGTTACAGAGATAGGGAGGGGTGTAGGGGCTGGAGGAGGTAACAGAGATAGGGAGGTTTGTAGTCACTCGAGGAGTTTACAGAGATAGGGTGGTGTGTACTTGCTGGAGGAGGTTACAGAGACAGGGAGGGTTGTAGGGGCTGGAGGAGGTTACAGTGAAAGGGAGGGGTGTAGGGGCTGGAGGAGGTTACAGAGATAGGGAGGGTTGTAGGGGCTGGAGGAGGTTACAGAGAAAGGGATGGGTGTAGGGGCTGGAGGAGGTTACAGATATAGGGAGGGGTGTAGGGGCTGGAGGAGGTTACAGAGATAGGGAGGGGTGTAGGGGCTGGAGGAAGGTTACAGAGATAGGGAGGGTTGTAGGGGTTGGAGGAGGTTACAGATAGGGAGGGGTGTAGGGGCTGGAGGAGTTACAGAGATTGGGAGGGGTGTAGAGGCTGGAGGAGGTTACAAAGTTGGGGTGTGTGTAGGGGCTGGAGGAGATTACAGAGATTGCGATTGGTGTAGGGGCTGGAGGAGGTTACGGAGATAAGGAGGGGTGTAGGAGCTGGAGGAAGGTTACAGAGATAGGGAGGTGTGTAGGGACTGGAGGAAGTTACAGAGATAGAGAGGGTTGTAGGGGCTGGAGGAGTTTACAGAGATAAGGAGGCATGCAGGGACTGGAGGAGGTTACAGAGATAGGGAGGTGTTTAGGGGCTGGAGGAGGTTACAGAGATAGGGAGAGTTGTAGGGGCTGGAGGATGTTACAGAGAAAGTGAGTGTTTTAGTGCCTGGATGAGGTTACAGAGATAGAGGGAGCAGTGGGGTCTGGAGGAGGTTACAGCGATAGGGAGGTGTGTAGGGACTGGAGGAGGTTACAGCGATAGGGAGGGTTGTAGGGGCTGGAGGAGGTTACAGAGATAGGGAGAGTTGTAGGGGCTGGAGGAGGTTACAGAGATAGGGAGGGTTGTAGTGTCTGGAGGAGGTTAAAGAGATAGGAGGGTTATAGGGGCTGGAGGAGGTTACAGTGATAGGGAGGGGTGTAGGGCTGGAGGAGGTTGCAGAGATAGGGAGGGGTATACGGGCTGGAGGAGGTTGCAGAGATAGGGAGGGGTGTAGGGGCTGGAGGAGGTTGCAGAGATAGGGAGGGGTGTAGGGGCAGGAGGAGGTTACAGAGATAGGGAGGGGGTTTTGGGCTGGAGGAGGTTACAGAGATAGGGAGGGGTGTAGGGCTGGCGGAGGTTACAGTGATAGGGAGGGGTGTGGGGGCTGGAGGAGGTTACAGAGATAGGGAGGTTTGTAGGGGCTGGAGGAGGTTACAGAGATAGGGAGGGTGTAGGGGCTGGAGGAGGTTACAGAGATAGGGAGGTATGTAGGGGCTTGAGGAGGATACAGAGATAGGGAGGGGTGTAGGGGCTGGAGGAGGTTACAGATATAGGGAGGGGTGTAGGGGCTGGAGGAGGTTACAGAGATAGGGAGGGGTGTAGGGGATGGAGGAGCATACATAGATAGGGAGGGTTGTAGCGCTTGGAGTAGGTTCAGAGATAGGGAGGGTTGTAGGGGCTGGAGGAGGTTACAGAGATAGGGAGGGTTTTTGGGGGCTGGAGGAGGAAACTGATATAGGGAGGGGTGTAGGAGCTGGAGGAGGTTACAGCGAAGGGGGCGCTGCAGGGGCTGGAGGAGGTTGGAGAGATAGGGAGGTGTGTCAGGTCAGGAGGAGGTTACAGAGATAGGGAGGGGTGTAGGGGCTGGAAGAGGTTACAGAGATAGGGAGGGGTGTAGGGGCTGGAGGAGGTAACAGAGATGGGGAGGTTTGTAGGCACTCGAGGAGTTTACAGAGATAGGGTGGTGTGTAGTTGCTGGAGGAGGTTACAGAGACAGGGAGGGTTGTAGGGGCTGGAGGAGGTTACAGAGATAGGGAGGGGTGTAGGGGCTGGAGGAGGTTAAAGAGATACGGAGGGCTGCAGGGTTTAAGGAGATTACAGAGATAGGGAGGGGTGCAGAGGATGGGGGAGGTTACAGAGATAGGGAGGGGTGTAGGGGCTGCAGGAGGTTACAGGGATAGGGAGGTGTGTAGGGCCTGGAGGAGGTTACAGAGATAGGGAGGGGTGTAGGGGCTGGAGGAGGTTACAGAGATAGGGAGGGGTGTAGGGGCTGGAGGAGTTTACAGAGATAGGGAGGGGTGTAGGGGCTGGAGGAGGTTACAGAGATAGGGAGGGGTGTAGGGGCTGGATGAGGTTACAGAGATATGCAGGTGTGTAGGGCCTGGAGGAGGTTACAGAGATAGGGAGGGGTGTAGGGGCTGGAGGCGTTTACAGCGATAGGCTGGGGTGTAGGGGCTGGAGGAGGTTACAGAGATAGGGAGGGGTGTAGGGGCTGGAGGAGGTTACAGGGATAGGGATGGGTGTAGGGGCTGGAGGAGGTTACAGCGATAGGCTGGGGTGTAGGGGCTGGAGGAGGTTACAGAGATAGGTAGGGTTGTAGGGGCTGGAGGAGGTTACAGAGATAGGGAGGGGTGTAGGGGCTAGAGGACTTTACAGAGAAAGGGAGTGTTGTATGGTCTGGAGGAGATTACAGAGATAAGGAGGTGTGTAGGGGCTGGAGGAGGTTACAGAGATAGGGAGGGGTGTAGGGTCTGGAGGAGTTTACAGAGATAGGGAGGTTTGTAGGGGCTGGAGGAGGTTACAGAGATAGGGAGGGGTGCAGGGCTTGGAGGAGGTTACAGAGATAGGGAGGGGTGTAGGGGCTGGAGAAGGTTACAGAGATAGGGAGGGGTGTAGTGGCTGGAGGAGGTTACAGAGATAGGAAGGGGTGTAGGAGCTGGAGGAATTTATAAAGATAGGGAGGGGTGTAGGGGCTGGAGGAATTTATAAAGATAGGGAGGGTTGTAAGGGCTGGAGGAGGTTACAGAGATAGGGAGGGGTGTAGGGGCTGGAGGAGGTTACAGAGATAGTGAGGGGTGTAGGGGTTGGAGGAGGTTGCAGTGATAAGGAGTGTTTAGGTGCTGCAGGAGGTTAGAGTGACATGGAGGGTTTAGTGTCTGGAGGACGTTGCAGAGATAGCTATTGTTGTAGGGGCTGGAGAGGGTTACAGAGATAGGGAGGGGTGTAGGGGCTGGAGGAGGTAACAGAGATAGGGAGGCGTGTAGGGGCTGGAGGAAGTTACAGAGATAGGGATGGGTGTAGGGGCTGGAGGAGGTTACAGAGTTAGGGACGGGTGTAGGGGCTGGAGGAGGTTACAGAGATAGGGACGGGTGTAGGGGCTGGAGGAGGTTACAGAGATAGGGAGGGGTGTAGGGGCTGGAGGAGGTTACAGAGATACGGAGGGGTGCAGGGTTTAAGGAGGTTACAGAGATAGGGAGGTGTGCAGGGGATCGAGGAGGTTACAGAGATAGGGAGGTGTGTAGGGGCTGGAGGAGGTTACAGACATAGGGAGGGGTGTAGGGGCTGGAGGAGGTTACAGAGATAGGGAGGGGTGTAGGGGCTGGAGGAGGTTACAGAGATAGGGAGGGGTGTAGGGGCTGGAAGAGGTTACAGAGATAGTGAGGGGTGTAGGGGCTGGTGGATGTTACAGAGATAGGGAGGGGTGTAGGATCTGGAGTAGGTTATTGAGATAGGGAGGGGTGTAGGGGCTGGAGGATGTTACAGGGATAGGGAGGGGTGTAGGGGCTCAATGAGGTTACAGAGATAGGGAGGGGTGTAGGGTGCTGGGGGAGGTTACAGAGATAGGGAGGGGTGTAGGGGCTGGAGGAGGTTACAGAGAAAGTGATTGTTGTAGGGCCTGGAGGAGGTTACAGAGATAGGGAGGGGTGTAGGAGCTGGAGTAGGTTACTGAGATAGTGAGGGGTGTAGGGGCTGGAGGTGGTTACAGCGATAGGGAGGGTTGTAGGGGCTGGAGGAAGTTACAGAGATAGGGAGGGATGTAGGGGCTTGAGGAGGATACTGAGATAGGGAGGGGTAAATGGGCGGTAGGAGGTTACAGAGAAAGGTTTTGTTGTAGGGGGCTGGAGGAGGTTGGAGAGATAGGGAGGGGTGTAGGGGCTGGAGGATGTTACAGAGATAGGGAGGGGTGTAGGGGCTGGAGGATGTTACAGAGATAGGGAGGGGTGTAGGGGCTGGAGGAGGTTACAGAGATAGGGAGGGTTGTAGGGCTTGGAGTAGGTTCAGAGATAGGGAGGGTTGTAGGGGCTGGAGGAGGTTACAGCGAAGGGGGCGCTGCAGGGGCTTGAGGAGGTTGGAGAGATAGGGAGGGGTGTAGGGGCTGGGGGAGGTTACAGAGATAGGGAGGGGTGTAGGGGCTGGAGGAGGTTACAGAGACAGGGAGGGGTGTAGGGCCTGGAGGAGGTTATAGAGATAAGGACGGGTGTAGTGACTAGAGGAGGTTACAGAGATAGGGAGGGGTGTAGGTTCTGGAGGAGGTTACAGAGATAGGGAGAGTTGTAGGGGCTGGAGGAGGTTACAGAGATAGGGAGGGTTGTAGTGTCTGGAGGAGGTTAAAGAGATAGGAGGGTTATAGGGGCTGGAGGAGGTTACAGTGATAGGGAGGGGTGTAGGGCTGGAGGAGGTTGCAGAGATAGGGAGGGGTATACGGGCTGGAGGAGGTTGCAGAGATAGGGAGGGGTGTAGGGGCTGGAGGAGGTTGCAGAGATAGGGAGGGGTGTAGGGGCAGGAGGAGGTTACAGAGATAGGGAGGGGGTTTTGGGCTGGAGGAGGTTACAGAGATAGGGAGGTCTTTAGGGCCTGGAGGTGGTTACAGAGATAGGGAGGGGGTTTTGGGCTGGAGGAGGTTACAGAGATAGGGAGGGGTGTAGGGCTGGCGGAGGTTACAGTGATAGGGAGGGGTGTGGGGGCTGGAGGAGGTTACAGAGATAGGGAGGTTTGTAGGGGCTGGAGGAGGTTACAGAGATAGGGAGGGTGTAGGGGCTGGAGGAGGTTACAGAGATAGGGAGGTATGTAGGGGCTTGAGGAGGATACAGAGATAGGGAGGGGTTAAGGGGCTGGTGGAGCTTACAGAGAAAGATTGTGTTTTAGGGGCTGGAGGAGGATACAGAGATAGGGAGGGGTGTAGGGGCTGGAGGAGGTTACAGATATAGGGAGGGGTGTAGGGGCTGGAGGAGGTTACAGAGATAGGGAGGGGTGTAGGGGATGGAGGAGCATACATAGATAGGGAGGGTTGTAGCGCTTGGAGTAGGTTCAGAGATAGGGAGGGTTGTAGGGGCTGGAGGAGGTTACAGAGATAGGGAGGGTTTTTGGGGGCTGGAGGAGGAAACTGATATAGGGAGGGGTGTAGGAGCTGGAGGAGGTTACAGCGAAGGGGGCGCTGCAGGGGCTGGAGGAGGTTGGAGAGATAGGGAGGTGTGTCAGGTCAGGAGGAGGTTACAGAGATAGGGAGGGGTGTAGGGGCTGGAAGAGGTTACAGAGATAGGGAGGGGTGTAGGGGCTGGAGGAGGTAACGGAGATGGGGAGGTTTGTAGGCACTCGAGGAGTTTACAGAGATAGGGTGGTGTGTAGTTGCTGGAGGAGGTTACAGAGACAGGGAGGGTTGTAGGGGCTGGAGGAGGTTACAGAGATAGGGAGGGGTGTAGGGGCTGGAGGAGGTTAAAGAGATACGGAGGGCTGCAGGGTTTAAGGAGATTACAGAGATAGGGAGGGGTGCAGAGGATGGGGGAGGTTACAGAGATAGGGAGGGGTGTAGGGGCTGCAGGAGGTTACAGGGATAGGGAGGTGTGTAGGGCCTGGAGGAGGTTACAGAGATAGGGAGGGGTGTAGGGGCTGGAGGAGGTTACAGAGATAGGGAGGGGTGTAGGGGCTGGAGGAGTTTACAGAGATAGGGAGGGGTGTAGGGGCTGGAGGAGGTTACAGAGATAGGGAGGGGTGTAGGGGCTGGATGAGGTTACAGAGATATGCAGATGTGTAGGGCCTGGAGGAGGTTACAGAGATAGGGAGGGGTGTAGGGGCTGGAGGCGTTTACAGCGATAGGCTGGGGTGTAGGGGCTGGAGGAGGTTACAGAGATAGGGAGGGGTGTAGGGGCTGGAGGAGGTTACAGGGATAGGGATGGGTGTAGGGGCTGGAGGAGGTTACAGCGATAGGCTGGGGTGTAGGGGCTGGAGGAGGTTACAGAGATAGGTAGGGTTGTAGGGGCTGGAGGAGGTTACAGAGATAGGGAGGGGTGTAGGGGCTAGAGGACTTTACAGAGAAAGGGAGTGTTGTATGGTCTGGAGGAGATTACAGAGATAAGGAGGTGTGTAGGGGCTGGAGGAGGTTACAGAGATAGGGAGGGGTGTAGGGTCTGGAGGAGTTTACAGAGATAGGGAGGTTTGTAGGGGCTGGAGGAGGTTACAGAGATAGGGAGGGGTGCAGGGCTTGGAGGAGGTTACAGAGATAGGGAGGGGTGTAGGGGCTGGAGAAGGTTACAGAGATAGGGAGGGGTGTAGTGGCTGGAGGAGGTTACAGAGATAGGAAGGGGTGTAGGAGCTGGAGGAATTTATAAAGATAGGGAGGGGTGTAGGGGCTGGAGGAATTTATAAAGATAGGGAGGGTTGTAAGGGCTGGAGGAGGTTACAGAGATAGGGAGGGGTGTAGGGGCTGGAGGAGGTTACAGAGATAGTGAGGGGTGTAGGGGTTGGAGGAGGTTGCAGTGATAAGGAGTGTTTAGGTGCTGCAGGAGGTTAGAGTGACATGGAGGGTTTAGTGTCTGGAGGACGTTGCAGAGATAGCTATTGTTGTAGGGGCTGGAGAGGGTTACAGAGATAGGGAGGCGTGTAGGGGCTGGAGGAAGTTACAGAGATAGGGAGGCGTGTAGGGGCTGGAGGAAGTTACAGAGATAGGGATGGGTGTAGGGGCTGGAGGAGGTTACAGAGTTAGGGACGGGTGTAGGGGCTGGAGGAGGTTACAGAGATAGGGACGGGTGTAGGGGCTGGAGGAGGTTACAGAGATAGGGAGGGGTGTAGGGGCTGGAGGAGGTTACAGAGATACGGAGGGGTGCAGGGTTTAAGGAGGTTACAGAGATAGGGAGGTGTGCAGGGGATCGAGGAGGTTACAGAGATAGGGAGGTGTGTAGGGGCTGGAGGAGGTTACAGACATAGGGAGGGGTGTAGGGGCTGGAGGAGGTTACAGAGATAGGGAGGGGTGTAGGGGCTGGAGGAGGTTACAGAGAAAGGGAGGGGTGTAGGGGCTGGAGGAGGTTACAGAGATAGGGAGGGGTGTAGGGGCTGTAGGAGGTTACAGAGATAGGGAAGGTTGTAGGGCCTGGAGGAGGTTACAGAGATAGGGAGGGGTGTAGGGGCTGGAAGAGGTTACAGAGATAGTGAGGGGTGTAGGGGCTGGTGGATGTTACAGAGATAGGGAGGGGTGTAGGATCTGGAGTAGGTTATTGAGATAGGGAGGGGTGTAGGGGCTGGAGGATGTTACAGGGATAGGGAGGGGTGTAGGGGCTCAATGAGGTTACAGAGATAGGGAGGGGTGTAGGGTGCTGGGGGAGGTTACAGAGATAGGGAGGGGTGTAGGGGCTGGAGGAGGTTACAGAGAAAGTGATTGTTGTAGGGCCTGGAGGAGGTTACAGAGATAGGGAGGGGTGTAGGAGCTGGAGTAGGTTACTGAGATAGTGAGGGGTGTAGGGGCTGGAGGTGGTTACAGCGATAGGGAGGGTTGTAGGGGCTGGAGGAAGTTACAGAGATAGGGAGGGATGTAGGGGCTTGAGGAGGATACTGAGATAGGGAGGGGTAAATGGGCGGTAGGAGGTTACAGAGAAAGGTTTTGTTGTAGGGGGCTGGAGGAGGTTGGAGAGATAGGGAGGGGTGTAGGGGCTGGAGGATGTTACAGAGATAGGGAGGGGTGTAGGGGCTGGAGGAGGTTACAGATATAGGGAGGGTTGTAGGGCTTGGAGTAGGTTCAGAGATAGGGAGGGTTGTAGGGGCTGGAGGAGGTTACAGCGAAGGGGGCGCTGCAGGGGCTTGAGGAGGTTGGAGAGATAGGGAGGGGTGTAGGGGCTGGGGGAGGTTACAGAGATAGGGAGGGGTGTAGGGGCTGGAGGAGGTTACAGAGACAGGGAGGGGTGTAGGGCCTGGAGGAGGTTATAGAGATAAGGACGGGTGTAGTGACTAGAGGAGGTTACAGAGATAGGGAGGGGTTTAGGATTGGTAAAGGTAACAGAGATAGTGAGGGGTGTAGGCGGATGGAGGAGCCTAAAGAGATAGGGAGGGTTGAAGCGGCTGCTTGAGGTTACTGAGATAGGAATGTGGGTCGGTGTTGAGGAGGTTACAGAAGTAGGCATGTTATAGGGGCTGGAGGACGTAGCAGAGATGGGGAGGGTTATGGGGCTGGAGAATGTTACAGAGATAGGGATGGGTGTAGGGGCTGGAGGAGTTTACAGAGATAGGGAGGGTTGTAGGGAGCTGGAGGAGGTTACAGACATAGGGATGGGTGTAGGGGCTGGAGGAGATTACATAGATAGTGAGGGGTGTAGGGGCTGGAGGAGGTTACAGAGATAGGGAGGGGTGTAGGGGCTGGATGTGATTACATAGATAGTGGGGTGTTTAGTGGCTGGAGGAGGTTACAGAGATAGGGAGGGGTGTAGGTTCTGGAGGAGGTTACAGAGATAGGGAGGGGTGTAGGGGCTGGAGGAGTTTACCGAGATAGGGAGGGGTGTAGGGGCTGGAGGAGGTTACAGAGATAGGGATTGGTGTAGGGGCTGGAGGAGGTTACAGAGATAGGGATTGGTGTAGGGGCTGGAGGAGGTTACAGAGATAGGGATTGGTGTAGGGGCTGGAGGAGGTTACAGAGATAGGGATTGATGTAGGGGCTGGAGGAGTTTACAGAGATAGGGAGGGTTTAGTGTCTGGAGGACGTTACAGAGATAGGTATTGTTGTAGGGGCTGGAGGGGGATACTGAGATAGGGAGGGGTAAATGGGCGGTAGGAGGTTACAGAGAAAGGTTTTGTTGTAGGGGGCTGGAGGAGGTTGGAGAGATAGGGAGGGGTGTAGGGGCTGGAGGAGGTTACAGAGATAGGGAGGGGTGTAGGGGGCTGGAGGATGTTACAGAGATAGGGAGGGGTGTAGGGGCTGGAGGAGGTTACAGAGATAAGGAGGGGTGTAGGGGCTGGAGGAGGTTACATAGATAGCGAGGGGTGTTGGGGCTGGAGGAGGTTACAAAGGTTGTGGGGTGTGTAGGGGCTGGAGGAGGTTACAGAGATAGGGATTGATGTAGGGGCTGGAGGAGGTTACAGAGATAGAGATGTGTGTAGGGACTGGAGGAAGTTACAGAGATAGGTAGGGTTTTAGGGGCTGGAGGAGGTGACAGAGATAGGGAGCGGTGTAGGGACTGGAGGATGTTACAGAGATAGGGTTGGTTGTAGGGGCTGGAGGAGGTTACAGAGTTAGGGAGGTTTTTAGAGGCTGGAGGAGGTTGCAGAGATAGGGAGGGATGTAGGGGCTGGCGGAGTTTCCAGAGATAGGGAGGGGGTTACAGAGTTAGGGATGATTTTCAGGTGTGGTAGAGGTTACAGATATACGGAAGTTTGTAGGGGATAATGGAGGTTACGGAGATAGGGAGTATTTTGGGGCTGGGGACGTTACAGAGATTGGGTTTGTTGTAGGTGCTGGAGGGCTTTACAGAGATAAGGAGGGGTTTTGGGGCTGCAGTAGGTTACAGAGATAGTGAGGTGTGTAGGGCCTAGAGGAGGTTACAGAGATAGTGAGGGGTGTAGTGTCTGGAGGAGGTTAAAGAGATAGGAGGGTTATAGGGGCTGGAGGAGGTTACAGAGATATGGAGGGGTGTAGGGGCTGGAGGAGGTTACAGAGATAGGGCGGGGTGAAGGGGCTGGAGGAGGTTACAGAGATAGGGAGGGGTGTAGGGGCTGGAGGAAGTTACAGAGATAGGGACGGGTGTAGGGGCTGGAGGAGGTTACAGAGATAGGGAGGGTTGTAGGGGCTGGAGGAGGTTACAAAGATAGGGAGGGTCGAAGGGCCTGGAGGAGGTTGCAGTGATAGGCAGGATTGTAGGTGCTGGATGAGGTTACAGAGATAGGGAGGGTTGTAGGGCTGGAGGAGGTTATAGAGATATGGAGGTTTGTAAGGGCTGGAGGAAGTTATAGAGATAGGGGGGTGTAGGGTCTGAACGTGGTTACAGATATAGCGAGGGGTGTAGCGGATGGAGGAGGTTAGAGAGATAGGGAGGGGTGTAGGGGCTGGAGGAGGTTACAGAGATAGGGAGGTGTGTAGGGGCGTGCGGAGGTTACAGAGATAGGGAGCGGTGTAGGGGGCTGGAGGAGGTTACAGAGATAGGGAGAGGTGTAGGGGGTTGGAGGAGGTTACAGAGATAGGGAGGGTTGTATGGGGCAGGAGGAGGTTACAGAGATAGGGAGGGGTGTAGGGACTGGAGGAGGTTACAGAGATAGGGACGGCTGTAGGGGCAGGAGGAGGTTACAGAGAGAGGGAGGGGTGTAGGGGCTGGAGGAGGTTATAGAGATAGGGAGGGGTGTAGGGGCTGGTGTAGGTTACGTAGATAGGGAGGGCTGTAGATGTTGGAGGACGTTCCAGAGATAGGGAGTGTTGTCGGGTCTGGAGGTGGTTACAGATTTAGAGAGGTTTGTAGGGACTGGAGGAGGTTACAGATTTAGGGAGGGGTGTGTAGGGGCTGGAGGAGGTTACAGAGATAGGGAGGGGTGTAGGGGCTGGAGGAGGTTACAGAGATAGGGAGGGGTGTAGGGGCTGGAGGAGGTTACAGAATAGGGAGGGGTGTAGGGGCTGGAGGAGGTTACAGAGATAGGGAGGGGTGTATGAGCTGGAGGCTTTTACAGAGATAGGGAGAGGTGTAGGGGTTGGAGGAGGTTACAGAGATAGTTAGGGGTGTAGAGGCTGGAAAACGTTACAGAGATAGAGAGGGTTGTCGGGGCCTGGGGAGGTTACAGAGATAGGGAGGGGTGTCGGGGCTGGACGTGGTTACAGAGATAGGGAGGGGTGTAGCGGTTGGAGGAGGTTACAGTGAGTGGGAGGGGTGTCGGGTCTGGAGGAGGATACAGGGATAGGGAGGGTTGTAGTGGCTGGAGGAGTTTACAGAGATCGGGAGGGTTTAGGGGCTGGTGGAGGTTACAGAGATAGAGAGGGGTGTAGGGGCTGGAGGAGGTTACAGAGATAGGGAGGGGTGTAGTGGCTGGAGGAGGTTACAGAGATAGGGAGGGGTGTAGGGGCTGGAGGAGGTTACAGAGATAGGGAGGGGTGTAGTGGCTGGAGGAGATTACGTAGATAGGGAGGGATGTCGGGGGATGGAAGAGGTTGCAGAAATATTGTGGGATCTAGTAGCTGTAGCAGTTTACTGAGATAGGGAGGGGTGTAGGTTCTGGAGGAAGTTACGGAGATAGGGAGGGGTGTAGGTTCTGGAGGAGGTTACAGAGATAGGGAGGGGTGTAGGGGCTGGAGGAGGTTACAGAGATGGGGAGCTGTGTAGGGGCTGGAGGAGGTTACAGAGATAGGGAGGTGTGTAGGGGCTGGGGGAGTTTACCGGGATAGGGAGGATTGCAGGGTCTGGAGGAGTTTACAGAGATAGGGTGGGGTTTAGGGGCTGTAGGTGGTTACAGAGATAGGGATGGTTGTACGTGCTAGAGGAGGTTACAGAAAGTAGGTTACAGAGATAGGGAGGGGTGTTGGGTCTGGACGAGGTTACAGATTTAGAGAGGGTTGTAGGGGCTGTTGGAGGTTACAGAGATAGGGAGGGATGTAGGGGCTGTTGGAGGTTACAGAGATAGGGAGAGGTGTACGAGCTGGACGGAGTTTACAGAGATTGGGAGGGTTGTAGGGACTGGAGGAGGTTCCAGAGATAGGGAGGCGTGTAGGAGCTGGATGGAGTTTACAGAGATAGGGAGGGGTGTAGGGGCTGGAGGAATTTACAGAGATAGGGAGGGGTGTAGGGGCTAGAGGAGGTTACTAAGATAGGGAGATGTGTCGGGTCAGGAGGAGGGTGACAGAGATAGGGAGGGTTGTGGGGCTGGGGAGGTTACAGAGAAATGGACCGGTGTAGGGGCTGGAGGAGGTTACAGAGATAGGGAGGGGTGTAGGGGCTCGAGGAAAGTTACAGAGATAGGGAGGGGTGTAGTGGCTGGTGTAGGTTAAAGAGATAGGGAGGGGTGTAGGGGCTGGTGGAGGTCACGGAGATAGGGAGGGGTGTAGGGGCTTGAGAAAGTTACAGAGATTAGGAATGGTTGTAGGGGCTGGTGGAGGTTACAGAGATAGGGAGGGGTGTAGGGGCTGGAGGAGGTTACAGAGATAGGGAGGGGTGTAGGGTCTGGAGGAGGTTACAGAGATAGGGAGGGGTGTAGGGGCTGGAGGAGGTTACAGAGATAGGGAGGGGTGTACGGGCTGGAGGGGTTTACAGAGATAGGGAGGGTTGTAGGGGCTGGAGGAGGTTACAGAGATAAGGAGGGTTGTAGGGTTTGGAGGAGGTTACACAGATAGGGAGGCGTGTCGGAGCTGGCGGAGGTTACAGAGATAGGGAGGGTTGTAGGGGTTGGAGGAGGTTACAGATATAGGGAGGGGTGTAGGGGCTGGAGGAGGTTACAGAGATAGGGAGGTGTGTAGGTCTTGGAGGAGGTTACAGAGATAGGGAGGGGTGTTCTGGCTGGAGGAGGTTACAGAGATAGGGAGGGGTGTAGGTCTTGGAGGAGGTTACAGAGATATGGAGGGGTGTAGGGGCTGGAGGAGTTTATAGAGATAGGGAGGGGTGTAGGGGGCTGGAGGAGGTTACAGAGATAGGGAGGGTTGTTGGAGCTGGAGGAGGTTACTGAGGTAGGGAGGGGTTTAGAGGCTGGAGGAGGTCACAAAGGTTGGGGGGGTGTAGGGTCTGGAGGAGATTACAGAGATAGGGAGGGGTGTAGGGCTGGAGTAGGTTACAGATATAGGGAGTGGTGTAGGGGATGGAGGAGTTTACCGAGATAGGGAGGGTTGTAGGGGTTGGAGAGGTTACAGATATAGGGAGGGGTGTAGGGGCTGGAGGAGGTTACAGAGATAGGGAGGGGTGTAGGGTTTGGAGTAGGTTACAGAGATAGGGAGGGGTGTAGGGGCTGGAGGAGGTTACAGAGATAGGGAGGGATGTAGGTTTTGGAGGATGTTACAGAGATAGGGAGGGTTGTAGTGGTCTGGTGGTGGGTTACAGAGAAAGGAGGGGTGTAGGGGCTGGAGGAGGGTGACAGAGATAGGGAGGGGTGTAGGGGCTGGAGGAGGTTACAGAGATAGGGAGGGGTGTAGGGGCTGGAGGATGTTACAGAGATAGGGAGGGTTTTAGGGGCTGGAGGAGGTTACAGAGATAAGGAGGGGTGCAGGGGCTGGAGGAGATTACAGAGATAGGGAGGTTTGTAGGGGCTGGAGGCAGTTACAGAGATAGGGAGGGTTGTAGGGGCTGGAGGAGTTTATAGAGATAGGGAGGGGTGTAGGGGCTGGAGGACGTTACAGAGATAGGGAGGTGTGTAGGTGCTGGAGGATGTTACAGAGATAGGGAGGGGTGTTGGGGTTGGAGGAGGTTACAGAGATAGGGAGTTGTGTAGTGGACTGGAGGGGGTTACGGAGATTGGGAGGGTTGTAGGGGCTGGAGAATTTTACAGAGATAGGGAGGGTTTTACGGGCTGGAGGAGGTTACAGAGATAGGGAGGTTTGTAGGGGCTGGAGGAGATTACAGAGATAGGGAGGGTTGTAGGGGCTGGAGGAGTTTACAGAGATAGGGAGGGGTGTAGTGGCTGGAGCATGTTACAGAGATAGGGAGGGGTGTTGGGGTTGGAGGAGGTTACAGAGATAGGGAGTTGTGTAGTGGACTGGAGGGGGTTACGGAGATTGGGAGGGGTGTAGGGGCTGGAGGAGGTTACAGAGATAGGGAGGGGTGTAGTAACTGGAGGAGGCTACAGAGATAGGCAGGGGTTTAGTGTCTGGAGGAGGTTACAGAGATTCGGAGTGTTGTAGGGGCTGGAGGACGTTGCATAGATAGGGAGGGTTGTAGGCTCTGGAGGAGTTTACAGAGATAGGGAGTGGTGTAGGGGCTGGAGGAGGATACAGAGATAGGGAGGGGTGTAGGGGTTGGAGGAGGTTACAGAGATAGGGAGGGTTGTAGGGGCTGGAGGAGGTTACATCGATAGGGAGGGGTGTATGTTCTGGAGGAGGGTGACAGAGATAGGGAGGGGTGTAGGGGCTGTAGGAGTTTACAGAGATAGGGAGGGGTGTATGGTGTGGAGGAGGGTTACAGAGATAGGGAGGTGTGTAGGGTCAGGAGGAGGTTACAGAGATAGGGATGGGTGTAGGGGCTGGCGGAGGTTACAGAGATAGGGAGGGTTGTAGGGACTGGAGGAGGGTGTCAGAGATAGGGAGGGGTGTAGGGGCTGGAGGACGTTACAGAGATAGGGAGGGTTGTAGGGACTGGAGGAGGGTGTCAGAGATAGGGAGGGTTGTAGGGACTGGAGGAGGGTGTCAGAGATAGGAAATCGAGTCCAGGGAGGACTTCGTAAAGGGTAATGTTGAGTTTGGGTTTATTTGGCTGCCATTGTGGGTTAGTCCGCACAGGAGGGTGACTGGTCCGGGGGGTAGAATTACTGCAATACTCTCCCATAGAACTGGGCTCGATTCCTGCCGATCTCCCCCAGCCAAACTCCTCAAGGCAGAGAAGGTCAAGGGACTTTTTTGACAGAGCTATTCCTTCCCACGATGGGCCAAATGGCTTCGTTTGTGTGTGTGTGTGTGTTGATTCACCTTTGGTGATACACAAGCACACCCTGTTCTCTTCTGGATAGGATCCACTACAGTGGACAGCGATGGCAGAGACATACTCTTCACTCTTGTTGGGGGGGGTGTGGTGGGGGTAGTCTGCAACAAGAGGGGGCAGAACATCGCCGTTCGATCCAGACCGCTCAGGGGTCAGGTCTGGAAGAGGTTCGTCTCACAACGGGGAGTAGAAACCTGGAACTCTTCGACGCCTCCAACCCAGCTCGAGTGGGGCTAAATGGGCCTCCTGCTGTTCCTGTGCGACAGGCTCGAGAGGGGCTGAATGGGGCCTCCTCCTGTTCCTGTGTAACAGGCTCGAGAGGGGCTGAATGGTCCTCCTCCTGTTCCTGTGTAACAGGCTCGAGAGGGGCTGAATGGCCTCCCCCTTTCCCTGCAATCGAGACAAATGAGTCAGAGTCACGGTGGTCTCGAATATAGCTGCTTTATTTCCATAAACTGTGTAACACGTGCTGAAATCATCCACATTCACTAAATCAGCTCAGAGAATTGTCATTCACTCAATCTCTCCCTCACCCATTCCCTCGTTCCCTCTCTCAATCTCTCCCTCACCCGTTCCCTCGTTCCCTCTCTCAATCTCTCCCTCACCCATTCCCTCATCCCCTCTCTCAATCTCTCACTCTCTCACGCCCTCGCCCATTCTGCCTCTCCCTCAGTCTCACGCCCTCACCCATTCTGCCTCTCCCTCAGTCTCACTCCCTCACCCATTCTGCCTCTCCCTCAGTCTCACTCCCTCACCCATTCTGCCTCTCCCTCAGTCTCACTCCCTCGCCCATTCTGTCTCTCCCTCAGTCTCGCTCCCTCACCCACTCTGCCTCTCCCTCAGTCTCACTCCCTCACCCATTCTGTCTCTCCCTCAGTCTCGCTCCCTCACCCACTCTGCCTCTCCCTCAGTCTCACTCCCTCACCCATTCTGTCTCTCCCTCAGTCTCGCTCCCTCACCCACTCTGCCTCTCCCTCAGTCTCACTCCCTCACCCATTCTGTCTCTCCCTCAGTCTCGCTCCCTCACCCACTCTGCCTCTCCCTCAGTCTCACTCCCTCACCCATTCTGTCTCTCCCTCAGTCTCACTCCCTCACCCATTCTGCCTCTCCCTCAGTCTCACTCCCTCGCCCATTCTGTCTCTCCCTCTCTCACTCCCTCACCCACTCTGCCTCTTCCTCTCTCACTCCCTCACCCATTTTCTCTCCCCCTCTCTCACTGTCTCTCTCTCTCTCCCTCCCTCTTCCGCTCTCTCTCCCTCCCTCCTCCCCTCTCTCTCCCTCCCTCCTCCCCTCTCTCTCTCCCTCCCTTCTCCCTCTCTCTCTCTCTCTCTCTGTTCTTCACTCAATCTCCCTCCCCCTTTCCCTTCCCCTCCATCAATCAATTTCTCCCCCTCTCTCAATCGTTCCCCAACCTCACACAAACTCTCCCTCCCTTCACCCCCACAACCTCACTCCCTCCCCAATATACTCTCACACCCCGAGCGACTGAGGTGCGTAGGGACCTCCAGTGCGAAGAAGAAGAGGAAGAGTTAACTTGCACAATCCCCTTTGAAGCAGCCTCGCCGATTGGGCCAACAGCTTCTCCAAAAGCGTTAGCCATTTCCAAAGCACCACGGGGATTATATTCCAACGTCCAGAGGGCTGCAGAGTTTTATATAAAACTAATCCCCCCCCCCCGCCCGAGGTGACTGAAGGATTCTGCACTGAAGGCTGACAGCGTCTGAAGACACGCAGAGGGAGGAGAAGGCCATTCAGCCCATCGTCTCTGTTCCAAACTCTCCACGCAAGGAGTTAACCTTGGAAAACATTCCACCCCCCCCAACCACCCCCCCCGGAACTTTCCGTCCCCTGACCCTGTCCGTTCTGTCTCTCCGGATAATGACGCAATTGCGCTCTTGACTGACCCTGTCTCGCCCACACTCTCAGACAGTACGTTCCAGATCCTAACCCCTCGATTGACCCTGTCTCCCCCACACTCTCAGACAGGGCATTCCAGATACTAACCACTCGATTGACCCTGTCTCCCCCACAATCTCAGACAGTGCATTCCAGACTCTAAACACTCGATTGACACTGTCTCCCCTACAATCTCAGACAGTGCATTCCCGATCCTTACCACTTGATTGACACTGTCTCCCCAACACTCTCAGACAGTGCGTTCCAGATCCTAACCCCTCGATTGACCCTGTCTCCACCGTACTCTCAGACAGTGCGTTCCAGATCCTAACCACGCGATTGACCCTGTCTCCCCCACACACTCAGACAGTGCATTCCAGATCCTAACCACTCGATTGACCCTGTCTCCCCCACACAAACAGACAGTGCGTTCGAGATCGTAACCATTCGATTGACCTTGTCTCCAACAGACTGTCAGACAGTGCGTTTCAGATCCTAACCACTCGATTGACCCTGTCTCCACCACAAACTCAGACAGTGCATTCCAGATCCTAACCACTCGATTAGCCCTGTCTCCCCCACATTCTCAGACAGTGCATTCCAGATCCTAACCACTCAATTGACCCTGTCTCCACCAGATTCTCAGACAGTGCGTTCCAGACCCCAACCACTCGATTGATGCTGTCTCCCCCAGACTCTCAGGCAGTGCATTCTAGATCCTAACGACTTGATTTACTCTGTCTCCCCCCCACTGAGACAGTGCATTGCAGATCCTAAACACTCGATTGACCCTCTCTCCCCCACACTCTCAGAGAGTGCATTGCAGATCCTAACCACTCGATTGGCCCTGTCTCCCCCACAATCTCAGACAGTGCATTCCAGATCCTAAACACTCGATTGACCCTCTCTCCCCCACACTCTCAGACAGTGCATTCCAGATCCTAACCACAGGATTGACCCTGTCTCCACCGCACTCTAAGACAGTTCATTCCAGATCCTTAATACTCAATTGACCCTACCTCCCACACGCTCTCAGGCAATGCATTCCAGAACCTAACCAGTCGATTGACCCTGTCTCCCCCACACTCTCAGACAGTACATTCCAGATCCTAACCACTCGATTGACCCTCTCTGCCCCGCAATCGCAGACAGTGCGTTCCAAATCCAAACAACTCGATTGACCCTCTATCCCCCACAATCTCAGACAGTGCATTCCAGATCCTAACCACTCGATTGACTCTGTCTCCACCAAACTCTCAGACAGTGCATTCCAGACCATAAACACTCGAATGACCCTGTCTCCCCCACAATCTCAGACAGTGCATTCCAGATCCTAAACACTTGATTGACCCTGTCTCCCCCACAATCTCAGACAGTGCATTCCAGATCCTAACCACTTGATTGACACTGACCCCCCCACAATCTCAGACAGTGCATTCCAGATCCTAACCACTTGATTGACACTGACCCCCCCCACAATCTCAGACAGTGCATTCCAGATCCTAACCACTCGATTGAAACTGTGTCCCCAACACTCTCAGGCAGTGCGTTCCAGATCCTAACCACTCCAATGATCCTGTCTCCCCCACAATCTCAGACAGTGCGTTCCAGATCCTAACCACTCGATTGACCCTGTCTCCCCCACACTCAGACAGTGCATTCCAGATCCTAACCACTCAATTGACCCTGTCTCCACCAGATTCTCAGACAGTGCGTTCCAGACCCCAACCACTCGATTGATGCTGTCTCCCCCAGACTCTCAGGCAGTGCATTCTAGATCCTAACGACTTGATTTACTCTGTCTCCCCCCCACTGAGACAGTGCATTGCAGATCCTAAACACTCGATTGACCCTCTCTCCCCCACACTCTCAGAGAGTGCATTGCAGATCCTAACCACTCGATTGGCCCTGTCTCCCCCACAATCTCAGACAGTGCATTCCAGATCCTAAACACTTGATTGACCCTCTCTCCCCCACACTCTCAGACAGTGCATTCCAGATCCTAACCACAGGATTGACCCTGTCTCCACCGCACTCTAAGACAGTTCATTCCAGATCCTTAATACTCAATTGACCCTACCTCCCACACGCTCTCAGGCAATGCATTCCAGAACCTAACCAGTCGATTGACCCTGTCTCCCCCACACTCTCAGACAGTACATTCCAGATCCTAACCACTCGATTGACCCTCTCTGCCCCGCAATCGCAGACAGTGCGTTCCAAATCCAAACAACTCGATTGACCCTCTATCCCCCACAATCTCAGACAGTGCATTCCAGATCCTAACCACTCGATTGACTCTGTCTCCACCAAACTCTCAGACAGTGCATTCCAGACCATAAACACTCGAATGACCCTGTCTCCCCCACAATCTCAGACAGTGCATTCCAGATCCTAAACACTTGATTGACCCTGTCTCCCCCACAATCTCAGACAGTGCATTCCAGATCCTAACCACTTGATTGACACTGACCCCCCCACAATCTCAGACAGTGCATTCCAGATCCTAACCACTTGATTGACACTGACCCCCCCACAATCTCAGACAGTGCATTCCAGATCCTAACCACTCGATTGAAACTGTGTCCCCAACACTCTCAGGCAGTGCGTTCCAGATCCTAACCACTCCAATGATCCTGTCTCCCCCACAATCTCAGACAGTGCGTTCCAGATCCTAACCACTCGATTGACCCTGTCTCCCCCACACTCAGACAGTGCGTTCCAGATCCTAACCACTCGATTGACCCTGTCTCCACCAGACTCTCAGACAGTGCGTTCCAGATCCTAACCACTCGATTGACGCTGTCTCCCTCAGACTCTAAGACAGTGCGTTCCAGATCCTAACCACTCGATTGACCCTGTCTCCCCCAAACTCTGAGACAGTTCATTCAGTTCCAAAATACTCAATTGACCCTACCTCCCCCACACTCTCAGGCACTGCGTTCCAGACCCGAACCACTCTATTGACCCTGTCTCCCCTGCACTCTCAGACATTGCATTCGAAATCCTACGCACTCAATTGACCCTGTCTCCAACACATTCTCAGACAGTTCATTCCAGATCCTAAACACTCGATTGACCCTGTCTCCACCAGATTCTCAGACAGTGCGTTCCAGACCCCAACCACTCGATTGATGCTGTCTCCCCCAGACTCTCAGGCAGTGCATTCTAGATCCTAACGACTTGATTTACTCTGTCTCCCCCCCACTGAGACAGTGCATTGCAGATCCTAAACACTCGATTGACCCTCTCTCCCCCACACTCTCAGAGAGTGCATTGCAGATCCTAACCACTCGATTGGCCCTGTCTCCCCCACAATCTCAGACAGTGCATTCCAGATCCTAAACACTTGATTGACCCTCTCTCCCCCACACTCTCAGACAGTGCATTCCAGATCCTAACCACAGGATTGACCCTGTCTCCACCGCACTCTAAGACAGTTCATTCCAGATCCTTAATACTCAATTGACCCTACCTCCCACACGCTCTCAGGCAATGCATTCCAGAACCTAACCAGTCGATTGACCCTGTCTCCCCCACACTCTCAGACAGTACATTCCAGATCCTAACCACTCGATTGACCCTCTCTGCCCCGCAATCGCAGACAGTGCGTTCCAAATCCAAACAACTCGATTGACCCTCTATCCCCCACAATCTCAGACAGTGCATTCCAGATCCTAACCACTCGATTGACTCTGTCTCCACCAAACTCTCAGACAGTGCATTCCAGACCATAAACACTCGAATGACCCTGTCTCCCCCACAATCTCAGACAGTGCATTCCAGATCCTAAACACTTGATTGACCCTGTCTCCCCCACAATCTCAGACAGTGCATTCCAGATCCTAACCACTTGATTGACACTGACCCCCCCACAATCTCAGACAGTGCATTCCAGATCCTAACCACTTGATTGACACTGACCCCCCCACAATCTCAGACAGTGCATTCCAGATCCTAACCACTCGATTGAAACTGTGTCCCCAACACTCTCAGGCAGTGCGTTCCAGATCCTAACCACTCCAATGATCCTGTCTCCCCCACAATCTCAGACAGTGCGTTCCAGATCCTAACCACTCGATTGACCCTGTCTCCCCCACACTCAGACAGTGCATTCCAGATCCTAACCACTCAATTGACCCTGTCTCCACCAGATTCTCAGACAGTGCGTTCCAGACCCCAACCACTCGATTGATGCTGTCTCCCCCAGACTCTCAGGCAGTGCATTCTAGATCCTAACGACTTGATTTACTCTGTCTCCCCCCCACTGAGACAGTGCATTGCAGATCCTAAACACTCGACTGACCCTCTCTCCCCCACACTCTCAGACAGTGCATTCCAGATCCTAACCACTCGATTGGCCCTGTCTCCCCCACACTCTCAGACAGTGCATTCCAGATCCTAACCACTGGATTGACCCTGTCTCCACCACACTCTAAGACAGTTCATTCCAGATCCTTAATACTCGATTGACCCTACCTCCCACACACTCTCAGGCAATGCGTTCCAGAACCTAACCACTCAATTGACCCTGTCTCCCCCACACTCTCAGACACTTCATTCCAGATCCTAACCACTCGATTGACCCTGTCTCCACCAGAATCTCAGACAGTGCGTTGCAGACTCCAACCACTCGATTCATGCTGTCTCCCCCACACTCTCAGACAGTGCATTCCAGATCCAAATGACTCGATTGACCCTGTCTCCCCCACACTCTCAGACAGTGCATTCCAGATCCTAACTACTCAATTGACCATCTCTCCCCAAAACTCTCAGAGAGTGCATTCCAGTTCCTAACTAGTCTATTGACCCTGTCTCCCCCACACTCTCAGACAGTACATTGCAGATCCTAACCACTCGATTGACACTGTCGCCACCAAACTCTCAGACAGTGCATTCCAGACACTAAACACTCGATTGACCCTGTCTCCCCCACACTCTCAGATATTGCGTTCCAGATCCTAACCACTCGATTGACCCAGTCACTGCCACACTCTCAGACAGTGCATTCCAGATCCTGACCACTAAATTGCCCCTGTCACCCCCACACTCTCAGACAGTGCGTTCCAGATCCTAACCACTAAATTGTCGGCTGTCTCCCCCACACTCTCAGACAGTGCATTCCAGATCCTAACTACTCGATTAACCCTGTCACCCCCACACTCTCAGACAGTGCATTCCAGACTCTAACCACTCGATTGAGCCTGTCTACTCCACAGTCTCAGTGTATTCAAGATCCTAACCACTCGATTGACCCTGTCTCTCACACACTCTCAGAAATTGCGTTCCAAATCCTAACCACTCGATTGAACCGGTCTCCACCACGCTCTAAGGCAGTGAATCCCATATCCTAAACACTCGATTGACCCTGTCTCCAACACACTTTCAGACAGTGCATTCCATATCCTAAACACTCGATTGACCCTGTCTCCACCACACTCTCAGACAGTGCATTCCAGATCCTAACCACTCAATTGGCCCTGTCTACACCACACTCTCAGACAGTGCATTCCAGACCCTAACCACTCGATTGACCCTGTCTCCACCACAATCTCAGATAGTGCATTCCCGACACCAACAACTTGATTGACCCTGTCTCCCCCACAATCTCCGACAGTGCATTCCAGATCCTAACCACTCGATTGACCCTGTCTCCCCCACACTGTCAGACAGTTCATTCCAGATCCTAACCACTGAATGGACCCTGTCTCCCCCAAAATCTCAGACAATGCATTCCAGATCCGAACCACTCGATTGACCCTGTCTCCCCCACAATCTCAGATAGTGCATTCCAGATCCTAACTACTCGATCGACCCTGTCTCCACCACACTCTCAGAGAGTGCATTCCAGATCCTAAATACTCGACTGAACCTGCCTCGCCGATACTCTCAGACAATGCGTTCCAGACCCTAACCACTCGATTGTCACCTGTCTCCCCCACATTCTCAAGCAGTGCATACCAGTTCCTAACCACTTGATTGACGCTGTCTCCCCCACACTCTCAGACAGTGCGTTCCAGATCCTAACCACTCGATTGTCGCCTGTCTCCCCACAATCTCAGACAGTGCGTTCCAGTTCCTAACCACTCGATTGACCCTGTCTCCCCCACATTCTCAGACAGTGCATTCCAGTTCCTAACCACTTGATTGACCCTGTCTCCCCCACAATCTCAGACAGTGCATTCCAGATCCTAACCACTGAATAGACCCTGTCTCCCCCAAACTCTCAGACAGTACATGCCAGATCCTAACCAACTGATTGACCCTCCCTGCCCCACACTCTCAGACTGTGCATTCCACAGCCTAACCACGCGGTGACACTGTCTCCCCGACTCTCTCAGACTGCATCCCAGATCCAAAACACTCGATTGACCCTGTCTCCCCGACACCCTCAGACAGTGCATCCCAGATCCAAAACACTCGATTGACCCTGTCTCCCCCACACTCTCAGAAAGTGCATTCCAAATCCTAACCATTCGGTGACACTGTCTCCCCGACACTCTCAGACAATGCATTGCAGATACTAACCACTCGATTGACCCTGTCTCCCCCACAAACTCAGACAGTACATTCCAGATCCTAACCACTCTTTTGGCCCTGTCTCCCCCACAATCTCAGACAGTGCGTTCCAGATCCTAACCATACGATAGACACTGTCTCCAACACACTCTCAGACAGTGCATCCCAGAACCTAACAACTCGATTGACCCTGTCGCCCCGACACTCTCAGACATTTCATTCCAGATCCTACCCAATCGATTGAAACTGTATCCCCCACACTTTCAGACAGTGCGTTCCAGACCCTAACCACTCTATTGACCCTTTCTCCCCCACACTCTCAGACAGTGCGTTCCAGTTCCTAACCAATCGATTGACCATGATTTCCCCACACTCTCAGACAGTCCATTCCAGATCCTAAAGACTCGATTGACCCTGTCACCGCACAATCTCAGTCAGTGCATTCCAGACCCTAACGACTCGATTGACCCTGTCTCCCCCACAATCTCAGACAGTGCTTTCCTGTTCCTAACCAGTCGATTGACCCTGTTTTCTCCACACTCTCAGACAGTGCACTCCTGATCCTATCCACTCGATTGACCCTGTGACCCCCAAACTATCAGAGAGTGCATTCCAGATCCTAACCATTCGATTGACCCTGTCTCCCCCACACTCTCAGACAGTGCATTCCAGATCCTAACCACTCGATTGACCCTGTCTCCCCGACACTCTCAGACAGTGCACTCCAGATCCTAACCACTCGATTGACCCTGTCTCCCCCACACTCTCAGACAGTTCATTCCAGATCCTAATCACTCGATTGACCCTGTCTCCACCAGATTCTCAGACATTGCATTCCAGTTCCTAACCACTCGATTGACCCTGTCACCCCTAAACTCTCAGACAGTTCATTCCAGTTCCTAACCACTCGATTGACCCTGTCAACCCCAAATTCTCAAACAGTGCATTCCAGTTCCTAACCACTCGATTGAAACTTTCTCCCCCACACTCTCAGACAGTGCATTCCATATCCTAATGACTCGATTGACCCTGTCTCCCCCTTACTGAGACAGTGCATTGCAGATCCTAAACACTCGATTGACCCTGTCATCACCAAACTCTCAGACAGTGCATTCCTGTTCCTAACCACTCGATTGACCATGATTTCCCCACACTCTCAGACAGTCCATTCCAGATCCTAAAGACTCGATTGACCCTGTCACCGCACAATCTCAGTCAATGCATTCCAGACCCTAACCACTCGATTGACCCTGTCTCCCCGACACTCTCAGACAGTGCATTCCAGATCCTAACCACTCGATTATCCCTGTCTCCATCACACTCTCAGACAGTTCATTCCAGAACCTAACCACTCGATTGACCCTGTCTCCCCCACAATCTCAGACAGTGCTTTCCTGTTCCTAACCAATCAATTGAGCCTGTCTCCTCCACACTCTCAGACAGTGCATTCCAGTTCCTAACCACTCGATTGACCCTGTTTTCTCCACACTCTCAGACAGTGCACTCCTGATCCTATCCACTCGATTGACCCTGTGACCCCCAAACTATCAGAGAGTGCATTCCAGATCCTAACCACTCGATTGACCCTGTCTCCCCCACAATCTCAGACAGTGCTTTCCTGTTCCTAACCAATCAATTGACCCTCTCTCCCCACAATCTCAGACGGTGCATTCCTGTTCCTAACCAATCAATTGACCCTGTCTCCTCCACACTCTCAGACAGTGCGTTCCAGTTCCTAACCAATCAATTGACCCTGTCTCCCCACACTCTCAGACAATGCATTCCTGTTCTTAACATATCAATTGACCCTGTCTCCTCCACACTCTCAGACAGTGCATTCCAGACACTAACCAATCGATTGACCATGATTTCCCCACACTCTCAGACAGTCCATTCCAGATCCTAAAGACTCGATTGACCCTGTCACCGCACAATCTCAGACAGTGTATTCCAGACCCTAACGACTCGATTGACCCTGTCTCCCCGACACTCTCAGTCAATGCATTCCAGATCCTAACCACTCGATTATCCCTGTCTCCATCACACTCTCAGACAGTTCATTCCAGATTCTAACCACTCGATTGACCCTGTCTCCCCAACAATCACAGACAGTGCTTTCCTGTTCCTAACCAATCAATTGACCCTGTCTCCCCACACTCTCAGACAGTGCATTCCAGATCCTAACCACTCGATTGACCCTGTCTCCCCCACACTCTCAGACAGTGCATTCCAGATCCTAACCACTCGATTGACCCTGTCTCCCCGACACTCTCAGACAGTGCAATCCAGATCCTATCTACTCGATTGACCCTCTCTCCCCGACACTTTCAGACAGTGCATTTCAGATCCTAACCACTTGTTTGACCCTGTCTCCCCGACACTCTCAGACAGTGCAATTTCAGATCCTAACCACTCAATTGACCCTGTCTCCCCCACTCGCTCAGACAGTTCATTCCAGATCCTAAACACACGATTGACCTTGTCTCCCCCACACTCTCAGACAGTTCATTCCAGATCCTAACCACGCGATTGACCCTGTCTCCACCACACTCTCAGGCAGCTCATTCCAGATCCTAACCACTCGATTGACCCTGTCTCCACCAGACTCTCTTACAGTGCGTTCCAGACCCCATCCACTCGATTGACGCTGTCTCCCCAACACTCTCAGACAGTGCGTTCCACACACTAACAACTATATTGACCCTTTCTCCCCCAAACTCTCAGACAGTGCATTCGAGATCCTAAACACTTGATTGAACCTGTCTCCACCACTCTCTCAGACACTTCATTCCAGATCCTAAACACTCGATTGACCCTGTCACCCCCAAACTCTCAGACAGTGCATTCCAGTTCCTAACCACTCGATTGACCCTGTCACCCCCACAATCTCAGACAGTTCATTCCTGATCCTAAAAACTCGATTGACCCTGTCTCCCCCACACTCTCAGACAGTTCATTCCACATCCTAAACACTCGATTTACCCTATCTCCACCCACTCTCAGACAGGGCATTCCAGATCTTAACCACTCGATTGACACAGTCTCCCCCACATTCTCAGACAGTCCATTCCAGATCCAAAACACTCGATTGATCCTGACTCCCACACACTGTCAGACAGTGCTTTCAAGATCCTAACCACTCGATTGACCCTGTCTCCAGTACACTCTCAGACAGTGTGTTCCAGATCCTAAGTATGCGATTGAGCCTGTCTGCCACATTCTCTCAGACTATGCATTCCAGATCCTAACCACTCGATTGACCCTGTCTCCCCCACACTCTCAGACAGTGCATTCCAGACCCCAACGACTCGATTGACCCTGTCTCCCCCACACTCTCATTCAATGCGTTCCGGACCCTAACCACTGGATTGACCCTGTCTCACCCAAACTCTCAGACAGTGCATTCCAAATCCTAAACACTCGATTGACCCTGTCACCCCACAATCTCACACAGTTCATTCCAGATCCTAAATACTCAATTAACCCTACCTCCCCCACACTCTCAGGCAATGTGCTCCAGACCCTAAATACTCGATTGTCCCCATCTCCCCGACACTCTCAAACAGTGCATCCAGATCCTAACCACTCGATTGACCCTGTCTCCCCCACAATCTCAGACAGTGTGTTCCAGATCCTAACCACTCGATTGACCCTGTCTCCATCACACTCTCAGACAGTGCATTCCAGATCCGAACCACTCGATTGACCCTGTCTCCCCCACACTCTCAGACAGTGCATTCCAGATCCTAACCACTCGATTGACCCTGTCTCCCCCACACTCTCAGACAGTGCATTCCAGATCCTAACTCCTCGATTGGCCCGGTCTCCTCCACACTCTCAGACAGTGCATTCCAGATCCTAACCACTCGATTGACCCTGTCTCCCCCACACTCTCAGACAGTGCATTCCAGATCCTAACCACTCGATTGACCCTGTCTCCCCCACACTGAGACAGTGCATTGCAGATCCTAAACACGCGATTGACCCTGTCATCACCAAACTCTCAGACAGTGCATTCCTGTTCCTAACCACTCGATTGACCCTGTTTACTCCACACTCTCAGACAGTGCGTTCCAGTTCCTAACCAATCGATTGACCATGATTTCCCCACACTCTCAGACAGTCCATTCCAGATCCTAAACACTCGATTGACCCTGTCTCCAGCACACTCTCAGACAGTGCGTTCCAGACACTTACAACTATATTGACCCTTTCACCCCAAAACTCTCAGACAGTGCATTCGAGATCCTTAACACTTGATTGACCCTGTCTCCCCCACACTCTCAGACAGTTCATTCCAGATCCTAACCACTCGATTGACACTGTCTCCACCAGACTCTCAGACATTGCATTACAGTTCCTAACCACTCGATTGACCCTGTCAACCCCAAATTCTCAGACAGTGCATTCCAGATCCTAACCACTCGATTGACCCTGTTTACTCCACACTCTCAGACAGTGCGTTCCAGTTCCTAACCAATCGATTGACCATGATTTCCCCACACTCTCAGACAGTCCATTCCAGATCCTAACCACTCGATTGACCCTGTCTCCCCGACACTCTCAGACAGTGCACTCCAGATCCTAACCACTCGATTGACCCTGTCTCCCCGACACTCTCAGACAGTGCACTCCAGATCCTAATCACTCGATTGACCCTGTCTCCCCCACACTCTCAGACAGTTCATTCCAGATCCTAATCACTCGATTGACCCTGTCTCCACCAGATTCTCAGACATTGCATTCCAGTTCCTAACCACTCGATTGACCCTGTCACCCCTAAACTCTCAGACTGTTCATTCCAGTTCCTAACCACTCGATTGACCCTGTCAACCCCAAATTCTCAGACAGTGCATTCCAGTTCCTAACCACTCGATTGAAACTTTCTCCCCCACACTCTCAGACAGTGCATTCCATATCCTAATGACTCGATTGACCCTGTCTCCCCCTTACTGAGACAGTGCATTGCAGATCCTAAACACTCGATTGACCCTGTCATCACCAAACTCTCAGACAGTGCATTCCTGTTCCTAACCACTCGATTGACCATGATTTCCCCACACTCTCAGACAGTCCATTCCAGATCCTAAAGACTCGATTGACCCTGTCACCGCACAATCTCAGTCAATGCATTCCAGACCCTAACCACTCGATTGACCCTGTCTCCCCGACACTCTCAGACAGTGCATTCCAGATCCTAACCACTTGTTTGACCCTGTCTCCCCGACACTCTCAGACAGTGCAATTTCAGATCCTAACCACTCAATTGACCCTGTCTCCCCCACTCGCTCAGACAGTTCATTCCAGATCCTAAACACACGATTGACCTTGTCTCCCCCACACTCTCAGACAGTTCATTCCAGATCCTAACCACGCGATTGACCCTGTCTCCACCACACTCTCAGGCAGCTCATTCCAGATCCTAACCACTCGATTGACCCTGTCTCCACCAGACTCTCTTACAGTGCGTTCCAGACCCCATCCACTCGATTGACGCTGTCTCCCCAACACTCTCAGACAGTGCGTTCCACACACTAACAACTATATTGACCCTTTCTCCCCCAAACTCTCAGACAGTGCATTCGAGATCCTAAACACTTGATTGAACCTGTCTCCACCACTCTCTCAGACACTTCATTCCAGATCCTAAACACTCGATTGACCCTGTCACCCCCAAACTCTCAGACAGTGCATTCCAGTTCCTAACCACTCGATTGACCCTGTCACCCCCACAATCTCAGACAGTTCATTCCTGATCCTAAAAACTCGATTGACCCTGTCTCCCCCACACTCTCAGACAGTTCATTCCACATCCTAAACACTCGATTTACCCTATCTCCACCCACTCTCAGACAGGGCATTCCAGATCTTAACCACTCGATTGACACAGTCTCCCCCACATTCTCAGACAGTCCATTCCAGATCCAAAACACTCGATTGATCCTGACTCCCACACACTGTCAGACAGTGCTTTCAAGATCCTAACCACTCGATTGACCCTGTCTCCAGTACACTCTCAGACAGTGTGTTCCAGATCCTAAGTATGCGATTGAGCCTGTCTGCCACATTCTCTCAGACTATGCATTCCAGATCCTAACCACTCGATTGACCCTGTCTCCCCCACACTCTCAGACAGTGCATTCCAGACCCCAACGACTCGATTGACCCTGTCTCCCCCACACTCTCATTCAATGCGTTCCGGACCCTAACCACTGGATTGACCCTGTCTCACCCAAACTCTCAGACAGTGCATTCCAAATCCTAAACACTCGATTGACCCTGTCACCCCACAATCTCACACAGTTCATTCCAGATCCTAAATACTCAATTAACCCTACCTCCCCCACACTCTCAGGCAATGTGCTCCAGACCCTAAATACTCGATTGTCCCCGTCTCCCCGACACTCTCAAACAGTGCATCCAGATCCTAACCACTTGATTGACCCTGTCTCCTCCACACTCTCAGACAGTGCATTCCAAATCCTAACCACTCGATTGACACTGTCTCCCCCACAATCTCAGACAGTGCGTTCCAGATCCTAACCACTCGATTGACCCTGTCTCCCCCACAATCTCAGACAGTGTGTTCCAGATCCTAACCACTCGATTGACCCTGTCTCCCCCACACTCTCAGACAGTGCATTCCAAATCCTAAACACTCGATTGACCCTGTCACCCCACAATCTCACACAGTTCATTCCAGATCCTAAATACTCAATTAACCCTACCTCCCCCACACTCTCAGGCAATGTGCTCCAGACCCTAAATACTCGATTGTCCCCGTCTCCCCGACACTCTCAAACAGTGTATCCAGATCCTAACCACTCGATTGACCCTGTCTCCCCCACAATCTCAGACAGTGTGTTCCAGATCCTAACCACTCGATTGACCCTGTCTCCATCACACTCTCAGACAGTGCATTCCAGATCCGAACCACTCGATTGACCCTGTCTCCCCCACACTCTCAGACAGTGCATTCCAGATCCTAACCACTCGATTGACCCTGTCTCCCCCACACTCTCAGACAGTGCATTCCAGATCCTAACTCCTCGATTGGCCCGGTCTCCTCCACACTCTCAGACAGTGCATTCCAGATCCTAACCACTCGATTGACCCTGTCTCCCCCACACTCTCAGACAGTGCATTCCAGATCCTAACCACTCGATTGACCCTGTCTCCCCCACACTGAGACAGTGCATTGCAGATCCTAAACACGCGATTGACCCTGTCATCACCAAACTCTCAGACAGTGCATTCCTGTTCCTAACCACTCGATTGACCCTGTTTACTCCACACTCTCAGACAGTGCGTTCCAGTTCCTAACCAATCGATTGACCATGATTTCCCCACACTCTCAGACAGTCCATTCCAGATCCTAAACACTCGATTGACCCTGTCTCCAGCACACTCACAGACAGTGCGTTCCAGACACTTACATCTATATTGACCCTTTCACCCCAAAACTCTCAGACAGTGCATTCGAGATCCTTAACACTTGATTGACCCTGTCTCCCCCACACTCTCAGACAGTTCATTCCAGATCCTAACCACTCGATTGACACTGTCTCCACCAGACTCTCAGACATTGCATTACAGTTCCTAACCACTCGATTGACCCTGTCAACCCCAAATTCTCAGACAGTGCATTCCAGATCCTAACCACTCGATTGACCCTGCCTCCCCCACACTCTCAGACAGTGCATTCCAGATCCTAACCACTCGATTGACCCTGTTTACTCCACACTCTCAGACGGTGCGTTCCAGTTCCTAACCAATCGATTGACCATGATTTCCCCACACTCTCAGACAGTCCATTCCAGATCCTAACGACTCGATTGACCCTGCCTCCCCCACAATCTCAGACAGTGCTTTCCTGTTCCTAACCAGTCGATTGACCATGATTTCCCCACACTCTCAGACAGTCCATTCCAGATCCTAAACACTCGATTGACCCTGTCTCCAGCACACTCTCAGACAGTGCGTTCCAGACACTTACAACTATATTGACCCTTTCACCCCAAAACTCTCGGACAGTGCATTCGAGATCCTTAACACTTGATTGACCCTGTCTCCCCCACACTCTCAGACAGTTCATTCCAGATCCTAACCACTCGATTGACACTGTCTCCACCAGACTCTCAGACATTGCATTACAGTTCCTAACCACTCGATTGACCCTGTCAACCCCAAATTCTCAGACAGTGCATTCCAGATCCTAACCACTCGATTGACCCTGTTTACTCCACACTCTCAGACAGTGCGTTCCAGTTCCTAACCAATCGATTGACCATGATTTCCCCACACTCTCAGACAGTCCATTCCAGATCCTAACCACTCGATTGACCCTGTCTCCCCGACACTCTCAGACAGTGCACTCCAGATCCTAACCACTCGATTGACCCTGTCTCCCCGACACTCTCAGACAGTGCACTCCAGATCCTAATCACTCGATTGACCCTGTCTCCCCCACACTCTCAGACAGTTCATTCCAGATCCTAATCACTCGATTGACCCTGTCTCCACCAGATTCTCAGACATTGCATTCCAGTTCCTAACCACTCGATTGACCCTGTCACCCCTAAACTCTCAGACTGTTCATTCCAGTTCCTAACCACTCGATTGACCCTGTCAACCCCAAATTCTCAGACAGTGCATTCCAGTTCCTAACCACTCGATTGAAACTTTCTCCCCCACACTCTCAGACAGTGCATTCCATATCCTAATGACTCGATTGACCCTGTCTCCCCCTTACTGAGACAGTGCATTGCAGATCCTAAACACTCGATTGACCCTGTCATCACCAAACTCTCAGACAGTGCATTCCTGTTCCTAACCACTCGATTGACCATGATTTCCCCACACTCTCAGACAGTCCATTCCAGATCCTAAAGACTCGATTGACCCTGTCACCGCACAATCTCAGTCAATGCATTCCAGACCCTAACCACTCGATTGACCCTGTCTCCCCGACACTCTCAGACAGTGCATTCCAGATCCTAACCACTTGTTTGACCCTGTCTCCCCGACACTCTCAGACAGTGCAATTTCAGATCCTAACCACTCAATTGACCCTGTCTCCCCCACTCGCTCAGACAGTTCATTCCAGATCCTAAACACACGATTGACCTTGTCTCCCCCACACTCTCAGACAGTTCATTCCAGATCCTAACCACGCGATTGACCCTGTCTCCACCACACTCTCAGGCAGCTCATTCCAGATCCTAACCACTCGATTGACCCTGTCTCCACCAGACTCTCTTACAGTGCGTTCCAGACCCCATCCACTCGATTGACGCTGTCTCCCCAACACTCTCAGACAGTGCGTTCCACACACTAACAACTATATTGACCCTTTCTCCCCCAAACTCTCAGACAGTGCATTCGAGATCCTAAACACTTGATTGAACCTGTCTCCACCACTCTCTCAGACACTTCATTCCAGATCCTAAACACTCGATTGACCCTGTCACCCCCAAACTCTCAGACAGTGCATTCCAGTTCCTAACCACTCGATTGACCCTGTCACCCCCACAATCTCAGACAGTTCATTCCTGATCCTAAAAACTCGATTGACCCTGTCTCCCCCACACTCTCAGACAGTTCATTCCACATCCTAAACACTCGATTTACCCTATCTCCACCCACTCTCAGACAGGGCATTCCAGATCTTAACCACTCGATTGACACAGTCTCCCCCACATTCTCAGACAGTCCATTCCAGATCCAAAACACTCGATTGATCCTGACTCCCACACACTGTCAGACAGTGCTTTCAAGATCCTAACCACTCGATTGACCCTGTCTCCAGTACACTCTCAGACAGTGTGTTCCAGATCCTAAGTATGCGATTGAGCCTGTCTGCCACATTCTCTCAGACTATGCATTCCAGATCCTAACCACTCGATTGACCCTGTCTCCCCCACACTCTCAGACAGTGCATTCCAGACCCCAACGACTCGATTGACCCTGTCTCCCCCACACTCTCATTCAATGCGTTCCGGACCCTAACCACTGGATTGACCCTGTCTCACCCAAACTCTCAGACAGTGCATTCCAAATCCTAAACACTCGATTGACCCTGTCACCCCACAATCTCACACAGTTCATTCCAGATCCTAAATACTCAATTAACCCTACCTCCCCCACACTCTCAGGCAATGTGCTCCAGACCCTAAATACTCGATTGTCCCCGTCTCCCCGACACTCTCAAACAGTGCATCCAGATCCTAACCACTTGATTGACCCTGTCTCCTCCACACTCTCAGACAGTGCATTCCAAATCCTAACCACTCGATTGACACTGTCTCCCCCACAATCTCAGACAGTGCGTTCCAGATCCTAACCACTCGATTGACCCTGTCTCCCCCACAATCTCAGACAGTGTGTTCCAGATCCTAACCACTCGATTGACCCTGTCTCCCCCACACTCTCAGACAGTGCATTCCAAATCCTAAACACTCGATTGACCCTGTCACCCCACAATCTCACACAGTTCATTCCAGATCCTAAATACTCAATTAACCCTACCTCCCCCACACTCTCAGGCAATGTGCTCCAGACCCTAAATACTCGATTGTCCCCGTCTCCCCGACACTCTCAAACAGTGTATCCAGATCCTAACCACTCGATTGACCCTGTCTCCCCCACAATCTCAGACAGTGTGTTCCAGATCCTAACCACTCGATTGACCCTGTCTCCATCACACTCTCAGACAGTGCATTCCAGATCCGAACCACTCGATTGACCCTGTCTCCCCCACACTCTCAGACAGTGCATTCCAGATCCTAACCACTCGATTGACCCTGTCTCCCCCACACTCTCAGACAGTGCATTCCAGATCCTAACTCCTCGATTGGCCCGGTCTCCTCCACACTCTCAGACAGTGCATTCCAGATCCTAACCACTCGATTGACCCTGTCTCCCCCACACTCTCAGACAGTGCATTCCAGATCCTAACCACTCGATTGACCCTGTCTCCCCCACACTGAGACAGTGCATTGCAGATCCTAAACACGCGATTGACCCTGTCATCACCAAACTCTCAGACAGTGCATTCCTGTTCCTAACCACTCGATTGACCCTGTTTACTCCACACTCTCAGACAGTGCGTTCCAGTTCCTAACCAATCGATTGACCATGATTTCCCCACACTCTCAGACAGTCCATTCCAGATCCTAAACACTCGATTGACCCTGTCTCCAGCACACTCACAGACAGTGCGTTCCAGACACTTACATCTATATTGACCCTTTCACCCCAAAACTCTCAGACAGTGCATTCGAGATCCTTAACACTTGATTGACCCTGTCTCCCCCACACTCTCAGACAGTTCATTCCAGATCCTAACCACTCGATTGACACTGTCTCCACCAGACTCTCAGACATTGCATTACAGTTCCTAACCACTCGATTGACCCTGTCAACCCCAAATTCTCAGACAGTGCATTCCAGATCCTAACCACTCGATTGACCCTGCCTCCCCCACACTCTCAGACAGTGCATTCCAGATCCTAACCACTCGATTGACCCTGTTTACTCCACACTCTCAGACGGTGCGTTCCAGTTCCTAACCAATCGATTGACCATGATTTCCCCACACTCTCAGACAGTCCATTCCAGATCCTAACGACTCGATTGACCCTGCCTCCCCCACAATCTCAGACAGTGCTTTCCTGTTCCTAACCAGTCGATTGACCATGATTTCCCCACACTCTCAGACAGTCCATTCCAGATCCTAAACACTCGATTGACCCTGTCTCCAGCACACTCTCAGACAGTGCGTTCCAGACACTTACAACTATATTGACCCTTTCACCCCAAAACTCTCGGACAGTGCATTCGAGATCCTTAACACTTGATTGACCCTGTCTCCCCCACACTCTCAGACAGTTCATTCCAGATCCTAACCACTCGATTGACACTGTCTCCACCAGACTCTCAGACATTGCATTACAGTTCCTAACCACTCGATTGACCCTGTCAACCCCAAATTCTCAGACAGTGCATTCCAGATCCTAACCACTCGATTGACCCTGTTTACTCCACACTCTCAGACAGTGCGTTCCAGTTCCTAACCAATCGATTGACCATGATTTCCCCACACTCTCAGACAGTCCATTCCAGATCCTAACCACTCGATTGACCCTGTCTCCCCGACACTCTCAGACAGTGCACTCCAGATCCTAACCACTCGATTGACCCTGTCTCCCCGACACTCTCAGACAGTGCACTCCAGATCCTAATCACTCGATTGACCCTGTCTCCCCCACACTCTCAGACAGTTCATTCCAGATCCTAATCACTCGATTGACCCTGTCTCCACCAGATTCTCAGACATTGCATTCCAGTTCCTAACCACTCGATTGACCCTGTCACCCCTAAACTCTCAGACTGTTCATTCCAGTTCCTAACCACTCGATTGACCCTGTCAACCCCAAATTCTCAGACAGTGCATTCCAGTTCCTAACCACTCGATTGAAACTTTCTCCCCCACACTCTCAGACAGTGCATTCCATATCCTAATGACTCGATTGACCCTGTCTCCCCCTTACTGAGACAGTGCATTGCAGATCCTAAACACTCGATTGACCCTGTCATCACCAAACTCTCAGACAGTGCATTCCTGTTCCTAACCACTCGATTGACCATGATTTCCCCACACTCTCAGACAGTCCATTCCAGATCCTAAAGACTCGATTGACCCTGTCACCGCACAATCTCAGTCAATGCATTCCAGACCCTAACCACTCGATTGACCCTGTCTCCCCGACACTCTCAGACAGTGCATTCCAGATCCTAACCACTTGTTTGACCCTGTCTCCCCGACACTCTCAGACAGTGCAATTTCAGATCCTAACCACTCAATTGACCCTGTCTCCCCCACTCGCTCAGACAGTTCATTCCAGATCCTAAACACACGATTGACCTTGTCTCCCCCACACTCTCAGACAGTTCATTCCAGATCCTAACCACGCGATTGACCCTGTCTCCACCACACTCTCAGGCAGCTCATTCCAGATCCTAACCACTCGATTGACCCTGTCTCCACCAGACTCTCTTACAGTGCGTTCCAGACCCCATCCACTCGATTGACGCTGTCTCCCCAACACTCTCAGACAGTGCGTTCCACACACTAACAACTATATTGACCCTTTCTCCCCCAAACTCTCAGACAGTGCATTCGAGATCCTAAACACTTGATTGAACCTGTCTCCACCACTCTCTCAGACACTTCATTCCAGATCCTAAACACTCGATTGACCCTGTCACCCCCAAACTCTCAGACAGTGCATTCCAGTTCCTAACCACTCGATTGACCCTGTCACCCCCACAATCTCAGACAGTTCATTCCTGATCCTAAAAACTCGATTGACCCTGTCTCCCCCACACTCTCAGACAGTTCATTCCACATCCTAAACACTCGATTTACCCTATCTCCACCCACTCTCAGACAGGGCATTCCAGATCTTAACCACTCGATTGACACAGTCTCCCCCACATTCTCAGACAGTCCATTCCAGATCCAAAACACTCGATTGATCCTGACTCCCACACACTGTCAGACAGTGCTTTCAAGATCCTAACCACTCGATTGACCCTGTCTCCAGTACACTCTCAGACAGTGTGTTCCAGATCCTAAGTATGCGATTGAGCCTGTCTGCCACATTCTCTCAGACTATGCATTCCAGATCCTAACCACTCGATTGACCCTGTCTCCCCCACACTCTCAGACAGTGCATTCCAGACCCCAACGACTCGATTGACCCTGTCTCCCCCACACTCTCATTCAATGCGTTCCGGACCCTAACCACTGGATTGACCCTGTCTCACCCAAACTCTCAGACAGTGCATTCCAAATCCTAAACACTCGATTGACCCTGTCACCCCACAATCTCACACAGTTCATTCCAGATCCTAAATACTCAATTAACCCTACCTCCCCCACACTCTCAGGCAATGTGCTCCAGACCCTAAATACTCGATTGTCCCCGTCTCCCCGACACTCTCAAACAGTGCATCCAGATCCTAACCACTTGATTGACCCTGTCTCCTCCACACTCTCAGACAGTGCATTCCAAATCCTAACCACTCGATTGACACTGTCTCCCCCACAATCTCAGACAGTGCGTTCCAGATCCTAACCACTCGATTGACCCTGTCTCCCCCACAATCTCAGACAGTGTGTTCCAGATCCTAACCACTCGATTGACCCTGTCTCCATCACACTCTCAGACAGTGCATTCCAGATCCGAACCACTCGATTGACCCTGTCTCCCCCACACTCTCAGACAGTGCATTCCAGATCCTAACCACTCGATTGACCCTGTCTCCCCCACACTCTCAGACAGTGCATTCCAGATCCTAACTCCTCGATTGGCCCGGTCTCCTCCACACTCTCAGACAGTGCATTCCAGATCCTAACCACTCGATTGACCCTGTCTCCCCCACACTGAGACAGTGCATTGCAGATCCTAAACACGCGATTGACCCTGTCATCACCAAACTCTCAGACAGTGCATTCCTGTTCCTAACCACTCGATTGACCCTGTTTACTCCACACTCTCAGACAGTGCGTTCCAGTTCCTAACCAATCGATTGACCATGATTTCCCCACACTCTCAGACAGTCCATTCCAGATCCTAACGACTCGATTGACCCTGCCTCCCCCACACTCTCAGACAGTCCATTCCAGATCCTAAACACTCGATTGACCCTGTCTCCAGCACACTCACAGACAGTGCGTTCCAGACACTTACATCTATATTGACCCTTTCACCCCAAAACTCTCAGACAGTGCATTCGAGATCCTTAACACTTGATTGACCCTGTCTCCCCCACACTCTCAGACAGTTCATTCCAGATCCTAACGACTCGATTGACCCTGCCTCCCCCACAATCTCAGACAGTGCTTTCCTGTTCCTAACCAGTCGATTGACCCTGTTTTCTCCACACTCTCAGACAGTGCACTCCTGATCCTATCCACTCGATTGACCCTGTGACCCCCAAACTATCAGAGAGTGCATTCCAGATCCTAACCATTCGATTGACACTGTCTCCCCCACACTCTCAGACAGTGCATTCCAGATCCTAACCACTCGATTGACCCTGTCTCCCCGACACTCTCAGACAGTGCACTCCAGATCCTAACCACTCGATTGACCCTGTCTCCCCGACACTCTCAGACAGTGCACTCCAGATCCTAATCACTCGATTGACCCTGTCTCCCCCACACTCTCAGACAGTTCATTCCAGATCCTAATCACTCGATTGACCCTGTCTCCACCAGATTCTCAGACATTGCATTCCAGTTCCTAACCACTCGATTGACCCTGTCACCCCTAAACTCTCAGACAGTTCATTCCAGAACCTAACCACTCGATTGACCCTGTCAACCCCAAATTCTCAGACAGTGCATTCCAGTTCCTAACCACTCGATTGAAACTTTCTCCCCCACACTCTCAGACAGTGCATTCCATATCCTAATGACTCGATTGACCCTGTCTCCCCCTTACTGAGACAGTGCATTGCAGATCCTAAACACTCGATTGACCCTGTCATCACCAAACTCTCAGACAGTGCATTCCTGTTCCTAACCACTCGATTGACCATGATTTCCCCACACTCTCAGACAGTCCATTCCAGATCCTAAAGACTCGATTGACCCTGTCACCGCACAATCTCAGTCAATGCATTCCAGACCCTAACCACTCGATTGACCCTGTCTCCCCGACACTCTCAGACAGTGCATTCCAGATCCTAACCACTCGATTATCCCTGTCTCCATCACACTCTCAGACAGTTCATTCCAGAACCTAACCACTCGATTGACCCTGTCTCCCCCACAATCTCAGACAGTGCATTCCAGTTCCTAACCACTCGATTGACCCTGTTTTCTCCACACTCTCAGACAGTGCACTCCTGATCCTATCCACTCGATTGACCCTGTGACCCCCAAACTATCAGAGAGTGCATTCCAGATCCTAACCACTCGATTGACCCTGTCTCCCCCACACTCTCAGACAGTGCATTCCAGATCCTAACCACTCGATTGACCCTGTCTCCCCGACACTCTCAGACAGTGCATTCCAGATCCTATCTACTCGATTGACCCTCTCTCCCCGACACTTTCAGACAGTGCATTTCAGATCCTAACCACTTGTTTGACCCTGTCTCCCCAACACTCTCAGACAGTGCAATTTCAGATCCTAACCACTCAATTGACCCTGTCTCCCCCACTCGCTCAGACAGTTCATTCCAGATCCTAAACACACGATTGACCTTGTCTCCCCCACACTCTCAGACAGTTCATTCCAGATCCTAACCACGCGATTGACCCTGTCTCCACCACACTCTCAGGCAGCTCATTCCAGATCCTAACCACTCGGTTGACCCTGTCTCCACCACACTCTCAGGCAGCTCATTCCAGATCCTAACCACTCGGTTGACCCTGTCTCCACCAGACTCTCTTACAGTGCGTTCCAGACCCCATCCACTCGATTGACGCTGTCTCCCCAACAATCTCAGACAGTCCATTCCAGATCCTAAAGACTCGATTGACCCTGTCACCGCACAATCTCAGACAGTGTATTCCAGACCCTAACAACTCGATTGACCCTGTCTCCCCCACAATCGCAGTCAATGCATTCCAGACCCTAACCACTCGATTGACCCTGTCTCCCCCACACTCTCAGACAGTGCATTCCAGATCCTAACCACTCGATTATCCCTGTCTCCATCACACTCGCAGACAGTTCATTCCAGAACCTAACCACTCGATTGACCCTGTCTCGCCGACACTCTCAGACAATGCGTTCCAGACCCTAACCACTCGATTGACGCTGTCTCCCCCACACTCTCAGACAGTTCATTCCAGATCCTAACCACTCGATTGACACTGTCTCCACCACACTCTCAGACATTGCATTACAGTTCCTAACCACTCGATTGACCCTGTCAACCCCAAATTCTCAGACAGTGCATTCCAGATCCTAACCACTCGATTGACCCTGTCTCCCCCTCACTCTCAGACAGTGCATTCCAGATCCTAACCACTCGATTGACCCTGTTTACTCCACACTCTCAGACGGTGCGTTCCAGTTCCTAACCAATCGATTGACCATGATTTCCCCACACTCTCAGACAGTCCATTCCAGATCCTAACGACTCGATTGACCCTGCCTCCCCCACAATCTCAGACAGTGCTTTCCTGTTCCTAACCAGTCGATTGACCATGATTTCCCCACACTCTCAGACAGTCCATTCCAGATCCTAAACACTCGATTGACCCTGTCTCCAGCACACTCACAGACAATGCGTTCCAGACACTTACAACTATATTGACCCTTTCACCCCAAAACTCTCGGACAGTGCATTCGAGATCCTTAACACTTGATTGACCCTGTCTCCCCCACACTCTCAGACAGTTCATTCCAGATCCTAACCACTCGATTGACACTGTCTCCACCACACTCTCAGACATTGCATTACAGTTCCTAACCACTCGATTGACCCTGTCAACCCCAAATTCTCAGACAGTGCATTCCAGATCCTAACCACTCGATTGACCCTGTCTCCCCCACACTCTCAGACAGTGCATTCCAGATCCTAACCACTCGATTGACCCTGTTTACTCCACACTCTCAGACAGTGCGTTCCAGTTCCTAACCAATCGATTGACCATGATTTCCCCACACTCTCAGACAGTCCATTCCAGATCCTAACGACTCGATTGACCCTGCCTCCCCCACAATCTCAGACAGTGCTTTCCTGTTCCTAACCAGTCGATTGACCCTGTTTTCTCCACACTCTCAGACAGTGCACTCCTGATCCTATCCACTCGATTGACCCTGTGACCCCCAAACTATCAGAGAGTGCATTCCAGATCCTAACCATTCGATTGACACTGTCTCCCCCACACGCTCAGACAGTGCATTCCAGATCCTAACCACTCGATTGACCCTGTCTCCCCGACACTCTCAGACAGTGCACTCCAGATCCTAACCACTCGATTGACCCTGTCTCCCCGACACTCTCAGTCAGTGCACTCCAGATCCTAATCACTCGATTGACCCTGTCTCCCCCACACTCTCAGACAGTTCATTCCAGATCCTAATCACTCGATTGACCCTGTCTCCACCAGATTCTCAGACATTGCATTCCAGTTCCTAACCACTCGATTGACCCTGTCACCCCTAAACTCTCAGACTGTTCATTCCAGTTCCTAACCACTCGATTGACCCTGTCAACCCCAAATTCTCAGACAGTGCATTCCAGTTCCTAACCACTCGATTGAAACTTTCTCCCCCACACTCTCAGACAGTGCATTCCAGATCCTAACCACTCGATTGACCCTGTCTCCCCGACACTCTCAGACAGTGCATTCCAGATCCTATCTACTCGATTGACCCTCTCTCCCCGACACTTTCAGACAGTGCATTTCAGATCCTAACCACTTGTTTGACCCTGTCTCCCCGACACTCTCAGACAGTGCAATTTCAGATCCTAACCACTCAATTGACCCTGTCTCCCCCACTCGCTCAGACAGTTCATTCCAGATCCTAAACACACGATTGACCTTGTCTCCCCCACACTCTCAGACAGTTCATTCCAGATCCTAACCACGCGATTGACCCTGTCTCCACCACACTCTCAGGCAGCTCATTCCAGATCCTAACCACTCGGTTGACCCTGTCTCCACCAGACTCTCTTACAGTGCGTTCCAGACCCCATCCACTCGATTGACGCTGTCTCCCCAACACTCTCAGACAGTCCATTCCAGATCCTAAAGACTCGATTGACCCTGTCTCCCCCACAATCGCAGTCAATGCATTCCAGACCCTAACCACTCGATTGACCCTGTCTCCCCCACACTCTCAGACAGTGCATTCCAGATCCTAACCACTCGATTATCCCTGTCTCCATCACACTCGCAGACAGTTCATTCCAGAACCTAACCACTCGATTGACCCTGTCTCGCCGACACTCTCAGACAATGCGTTCCAGACCCTAACCACTCGATTGACGCTGTCTCCCCCACACTCTCAGACATTGCGTTCCAGATCCTAACTACTCGATTGTCGCCTTTCTCCCCACAATCTCAGACAGTGCGTTCTAGTTCCTAACCACTCGATTGACCCTGTCTCCCCCACATTCTCAGACAGTGCATTCCAGATCCTAACCACTCAATTGACCCTGTCTCCCTCCACTCTCAGACAGTGCATTCCAGATCCTAACCACTCGATTGACCCTGTCTACCCCACACTCTCAGACAGTCCATTCCAGATCCTAAACACACAATTGATCCTGACTCCCTCACACTCTCAGACAGTGCTTTCAAGATCCTAACCAATCGATTGACGCTGTCTCCAGTACACTCTCAGACAGTGCGTTCCAGATTCTAACTATTCGATTGAGCCTGTCTCCCACACTCTCTCAGACTATGCATTCCAGATCCTAACCACTCGATTGACCCGGTCTCCCCCACACTCTCAGAGAGTGCATTCCAGACCCTAAGCACTTGATTGACCCTGTCTCCCCGACACTCTCAGACAGTGCATTCCAGATCCTAACTACTCGATTGACACAGTCTCCCCCACACGCTCAGACAGTGCTTACCAGATCCTAACTACTCGATTGACCCTCTCTCACCCACAATCTCAGACAGTGCATTCCTGATCCTAACCACTCGATTGACACAGTCTCCCCCACATTCTCAGACAGTGCTTACCAGATCCTAACCACTCGATTGACCCTGTCTCCCCCACACTCTCAGAGAGTGCATTCCAGACACCAGCGACTCGATTGACCCTGTGTCCCCCACACTCTCAGTCAATGCGTTCCGGACCCTAAGCACTGGATTGACCCTGTCTCACCCAAACTCTCAGACAGTGCATTCCAGATCCTAACCACTCGATTGACCCGGTCTCCCCCACACTCTCAGAGAGTGCGTTCCAGACCCTAAGCACTTGATTGACCCTGTCTCCCCGACACTCTCAGACAGTGCATCCCTGATCCTAACCACTCGATTGACACAGTCTCCCCCACACTCTCAGACAGTGCTTACCAGATCCTAACCACTCGTTCGACACAGTCTCCCCCACACTCTCAGACAGTCCATTCCAGATCCTAAACACTCGATTGATCCGGACTCCCACACACTGTCAGACAGTCTTTCAAGATGCTAACCATTCGATTGGCCCTGTCTCCAACACACTCTCAGACAGTGAATTCCAGATCCTAACCACTCGATTGACCCTGTCTCCATCACACTCTCAGACAGTTCATTCCAGATTCTAACCAATCAATTGACCCTGTCTCCCCCACACTCTCAGACAGTGCATTCCAGTTCCTAACCAATCAATTGACCCTGTCTCCTCCACACTCTCAGACAGTGCATTCCAGATCCTAACCATTCGATTGACCCTCTCTCCCCCACATTTTCAGACAGTGCATTCCAGATCCTAAATACTCAATTAACCCTACCTCCCCCACACTCTCAGGCAATGTGCGCCAGACCTTAACCACTCGATTGACCCTGTCTCCCCCACACTCTCAGACAGTGCATTCCAGATCCTAACCACTCGATTGACCCTGTCTCCCCGACACTCTCAGACAGTGCATTCTAGATCCTAACCACTCGATTGACCCTCTCTCCCCGACACTTTCAGACAGTGCATTTCAGATCCTAACCACTTGTTTGACCCTGTCTCCCCGACACTCTCAGACAGTGCAATTTCAGATCCTAACCACTCAATTGACCCTGTCTCCCCCACTCGCTCAGACAGTTCATTCCAGATCCTAAACACACGATTGACCTTGTCTCCCCCACACTCTCAGACAGTTCATTCCAGATCCTAACCACGCGATTGACCCTGTCTCCACCTCACTCTCAGGCAGCTCATTCCAGATCCTAACCACTCGATTGACCCTGTCTCCACCAGACTCTCTTACAGTGCGTTCCAGACCCCATCCACTCGGTGACGCTGTCTCCCCAACACTCTCAGACAGTGCGTTCCACACACTAACAACTACATTGACCCTTTCTCCCCCAAACTCTCAGACAGTGCATTCGAGATCCTAAACACTTGATTGAACCTGTCTCCACCACTCTCTCAGACACTTCATTCCAGATCCTAAACACTCGATTGACCCTGTCACCCCCAAACTCTCAGACAGTGCATTCCAGTTCCTAACCACTCGATTGACCCTGTCACCCCCACAATCTCAGACAGTTCATTCCTGATCCTAAAAACTCGATTGACCCTGTCTCCCCCACACTCTCAGACAGTTCATTCCACATCCTAACCACTCGATTTACCCTATCTCCATCCACTCTCAGACAGGGCATTCCAGATCTTAACCACTCGATTGACACAGTCTCCCCCACATTCTCAGACAGTCCATTCCAGATCCAAAGCACTCGATTGATCCTGACTCCCACACACTGTCAGACAGTGCTTTCAAGATCCTAACCACTCGATTGACCCTGTCTCCAGTACACTCTCAGACAGTGTGTTCCAGATCCTAACCACTCGATTGACCCTGTCTCCCCCACACTCTCAGACAGTGCATTCCAGACCCCAACGACTCGATTGACCCTGTCTCCCCCACACTCTCATTCAATGCGTTCCGGACCCTAACCACTGGATTGACCCTGTCTCACCCAAACTCTCAGACAGTGCATTCCAAATCCTAAACACTCGATTGACCCTGTCACCCCACAATCTCACACAGTTCATTCCAGATCCTAAATACTCAATTAACCCTACCTCCCCCACACTCTCAGGCAATGTGCTCCAGACCCTAAATACTCGATTGTCCCCGTCTCCCCGACACTCTCAAACAGTGCATCCAGATCCTAACCACTTGATTGACCCTGTCTCCTCCACACTCTCAGACAGTGCATTCCAAATCCTAACCACTCGATTGACACTGTCTCCCCCACAATCTCAGACAGTGCGTTCCAGATCCTAACCACTCGATTGACCCTGTCTCCCCCACAATCTCAGACAGTGTGTTCCAGATCCTAACCACTCGATTGACCCTGTCTCCATCACACTCTCAGACAGTGCATTCCAGATCCGAACCACTCGATTGACCCTGTCTCCCCCACACTCTCAGACAGTGCATTCCAGATCCTAACCACTCGATTGACCCTGTCTCCCCCACACTCTCAGACAGTGCATTCCAGATCCTAACTCCTCGATTGGCCCGGTCTCCTCCACACTCTCAGACAGTGCATTCCAGATCCTAACCACTCGATTGACCCTGTCTCCCCCACACTGAGACAGTGCATTGCAGATCCTAAACACGCGATTGACCCTGTCATCACCAAACTCTCAGACAGTGCATTCCTGTTCCTAACCACTCGATTGACCCTGTTTACTCCACACTCTCAGACAGTGCGTTCCAGTTCCTAACCAATCGATTGACCATGATTTCCCCACACTCTCAGACAGTCCATTCCAGATCCTAAACACTCGATTGACCCTGTCTCCAGCACACTCACAGACAGTGCGTTCCAGACACTTACATCTATATTGACCCTTTCACCCCAAAACTCTCAGACAGTGCATTCGAGATCCTTAACACTTGATTGACCCTGTCTCCCCCACACTCTCAGACAGTTCATTCCAGATCCTAACCACTCGATTGACACTGTCTCCACGACACTCTCAGACATTGCATTACAGTTCCTAACCACTCGATTGACCCTGTCAACCCCAAATTCTCAGACAGTGCATTCCAGATCCTAACCACTCGATTGACCCTGTCTCCCCCTCACTCTCAGACAGTGCATTCCAGATCCTAACCACTCGATTGACCCTGTTTACTCCACACTCTCAGACGGTGCGTTCCAGTTCCTAACCAATCGATTGACCATGATTTCCCCACACTCTCAGACAGTCCATTCCAGATCCTAACGACTCGATTGACCCTGCCTCCCCCACAATCTCAGACAGTGCTTTCCTGTTCCTAACCAGTCGATTGACCATGATTTCCCCACACTCTCAGACAGTCCATTCCAGATCCTAAACACTCGATTGACCCTGTCTCCAGCACACTCTCAGACAGTGCGTTCCAGACACTTACAACTATATTGACCCTTTCACCCCAAAACTCTCGGACAGTGCATTCGAGATCCTTAACACTTGATTGACCCTGTCTCCCCCACACTCTCAGACAGTTCATTCCAGATCCTAACCACTCGATTGACACTGTCTCCACCACACTCTCAGACATTGCATTACAGTTCCTAACCACTCGATTGACCCTGTCAACCCCAAATTCTCAGACAGTGCATTCCAGATCCTAACCACTCGATTGACCCTGTCTCCCCCACACTCTCAGACAGTGCATTCCAGATCCTAACCACTCGATTGACCCTGTTTACTCCACACTCTCAGACAGTGCGTTCCAGTTCCTAACCAATCGATTGACCATGATTTCCCCACACTCTCAGACAGTCCATTCCAGATCCTAACGACTCGATTGACCCTGCCTCCCCCACAATCTCAGACAGTGCTTTCCTGTTCCTAACCAGTCGATTGACCCTGTTTTCTCCACACTCTCAGACAGTGCACTCCTGATCCTATCCACTCGATTGACCCTGTGACCCCCAAACTATCAGAGAGTGCATTCCAGATCCTAACCATTCGATTGACACTGTCTCCCCCACACTCTCAGACAGTGCATTCCAGATCCTAACCACTCGATTGACCCTGTCTCCCCGACACTCTCAGACAGTGCACTCCAGATCCTAACCACTCGATTGACCCTGTCACCCCCACAATCTCAGACAGTTCATTCCTGATCCTAAAAACTCGATTGACCCTGTCTCCCCCACACTCTCAGACAGTTCATTCCACATCCTAACCACTCGATTTACCCTATCTCCACCCACTCTCAGACATGGCATTCCAGATCTTAACCACTCGATTGACACAGTCTCCCCCACATTCTCAGACAGTCCATTCCAGATCCAAAGCACTCGATTGATCCTGACTCCCACACACTGTCAGACAGTGCTTTCAAGATCCTAACCACTCGATTGACCCTGTCTCCAGTACACTCTCAGACAGTGTGTTCCAGATCCTAAGTATGCGATTGAGCCTGTCTGCCACATTCTCTCAGACTATGCATTCCAGATCCTAACCACTCGATTGACCCTGTCTCCCCCACACTCTCAGACAGTGCATTCCAGACCCCAACGACTCGATTGACCCTGTCTCCCCCACACTCTCATTCAATGCGTTCCGGACCCTAACCACTGGATTGACCCTGTCTCACCCAAACTCTCAGACAGTGCATTCCAAATCCTAAACACTCGATTGACCCTGTCACCCCACAATCTCACACAGTTCATTCCAGATCCTAAATACTCAATTAACCCTACCTCCCCCACACTCTCAGGCAATGTGCTCCAGACCCTAAATACTCGATTGTCCCCGTCTCCCCGACACTCTCAAACAGTGCATCCAGATCCTAACCACTTGATTGACCCTGTCTCCTCCACACTCTCAGACAGTGCATTCCAAATCCTAACCACTCGATTGACACTGTCTCCCCCACAATCTCAGACAGTGCGTTCCAGATCCTAACCACTCGATTGACCCTGTCTCCCCCACAATCTCAGACAGTGTGTTCCAGATCCTAACCACTCGATTGACCCTGTCTCCATCACACTCTCAGACAGTGCATTCCAGATCCGAACCACTCGATTGACCCTGTCTCCCCCACACTCTCAGACAGTGCATTCCAGATCCTAACCACTCGATTGACCCTGTCTCCCCCACACTCTCAGACAGTGCATTCCAGATCCTAACTCCTCGATTGGCCCGGTCTCCTCCACACTCTCAGACAGTGCATTCCAGATCCTAACCACTCGATTGACCCTGTCTCCCCCACACTGAGACAGTGCATTGCAGATCCTAAACACGCGATTGACCCTGTCATCACCAAACTCTCAGACAGTGCATTCCTGTTCCTAACCACTCGATTGACCCTGTTTACTCCACACTCTCAGACAGTGCGTTCCAGTTCCTAACCAATCGATTGACCATGATTTCCCCACACTCTCAGACAGTCCATTCCAGATCCTAAACACTCGATTGACCCTGTTTACTCCACACTCTCAGACGGTGCGTTCCAGTTCCTAACCAATCGATTGACCATGATTTCCCCACACTCTCAGACAGTCCATTCCAGATCCTAACGACTCGATTGACCCTGCCTCCCCCACAATCTCAGACAGTGCTTTCCTGTTCCTAACCAGTCGATTGACCATGATTTCCCCACACTCTCAGACAGTCCATTCCAGATCCTAAACACTCGATTGACCCTGTCTCCAGCACACTCTCAGACAGTGCGTTCCAGACACTTACAACTATATTGACCCTTTCACCCCAAAACTCTCGGACAGTGCATTCGAGATCCTTAACACTTGATTGACCCTGTCTCCCCCACACTCTCAGACAGTTCATTCCAGATCCTAACCACTCGATTGACACTGTCTCCACCACACTCTCAGACATTGCATTACAGTTCCTAACCACTCGATTGACCCTGTCAACCCCAAATTCTCAGACAGTGCATTCCAGATCCTAACCACTCGATTGACCCTGTCTCCCCCACACTCTCAGACAGTGCATTCCAGATCCTAACCACTCGATTGACCCTGTTTACTCCACACTCTCAGACAGTGCGTTCCAGTTCCTAACCAATCGATTGACCATGATTTCCCCACACTCTCAGACAGTCCATTCCAGATCCTAACGACTCGATTGACCCTGCCTCCCCCACAATCTCAGACAGTGCTTTCCTGTTCCTAACCAGTCGATTGACCCTGTTTTCTCCACACTCTCAGACAGTGCACTCCTGATCCTATCCACTCGATTGACCCTGTGACCCCCAAACTATCAGAGAGTGCATTCCAGATCCTAACCATTCGATTGACACTGTCTCCCCCACACTCTCAGACAGTGCATTCCAGATCCTAACCACTCGATTGACCCTGTCTCCCCGACACTCTCAGACAGTGCACTCCAGATCCTAACCACTCGATTGACCCTGTCTCCCCGACACTCTCAGACAGTGCACTCCAGATCCTAATCACTCGATTGACCCTGTCTCCCCCACACTCTCAGACAGTTCATTCCAGATCCTAATCACTCGATTGACCCTGTCTCCACCAGATTCTCAGACATTGCATTCCAGTTCCTAACCACTCGATTGACCCTGTCACCCCTAAACTCTCAGACTGTTCATTCCAGTTCCTAACCACTCGATTGACCCTGTCAACCCCAAATTCTCAGACAGTGCATTCCAGTTCCTAACCACTCGATTGAAACTTTCTCCCCCACACTCTCAGACAGTGCATTCCATATCCTAATGACTCGATTGACACTGTCTCCCCCTTACTGAGACAGTGCATTGCAGATCCTAAACACTCGATTGACCCTGTCATCACCAAACTCTCAGACAGTGCATTCCTGTTCCTAACCACTCGATTGACCCTGTCTCCCCCACACTCTCAGACAGTGCATTCCAGATCCTAACCACTCGATTGACCCTGTCTCCCCGACACTCTCAGACAGTGCAATTTCAGATCCTAACCACTCAATTGACCCTGTCTCCCCCACTCGCTCAGACAGTTCATTCCAGATCCTAAACACACGATTGACCTTGTCTCCCCCACACTCTCAGACAGTTCATTCCAGATCCTAACCACGCGATTGACCCTGTCTCCACCACACTCTCAGGCAGCTCATTCCAGATCCTAACCACTCGGTTGACCCTGTCTCCACCAGACTCTCTTACAGTGCGTTCCAGACCCCATCCACTCGATTGACGCTGTCTCCCCAACACTCTCAGACAGTCCATTCCAGATCCTAAAGACTCGATTGACCCTGTCACCGCACAATCTCAGACAGTGTATTCCAGACCCTAACAACTCGATTGACCCTGTCTCCCCCACAATCGCAGTCAATGCATTCCAGACCCTAACCACTCGATTGACCCTGTCTCCCCCACACTCTCAGACAGTGCATTCCAGATCCTAACCACTCGATTATCCCTGTCTCCATCACACTCACAGACAGTTCATTCCAGAACCTAACCACTCGATTGACCCTGTCTCGCCGACACTCTCAGACAATGCGTTCCAGACCCTAACCACTCGATTGACGCTGTCTCCCCCACACTCTCAGACATTGCGTTCCAGATCCTAACCACTCGATTGTCGCCTTTCTCCCCACAATCTCAGACAGTGCGTTCTAGTTCCTAACCACTCGATTGACCCTGTCTCCCCCACATTCTCAGACAGTGCATTCCAGATCCTAACCACTCAATTGACCCTGTCTCCCTCCACTCTCAGACAGTGCATTCCAGATCCTAACCACTCGATTGACCCTGTCTACCCCACACTCTCAGACAGTCCATTCCAGATCCTAAACACACAATTGATCCTGACTCCCTCACACTCTCAGACAGTGCTTTCAAGATCCTAACCAATCGATTGACGCTGTCTCCAGTACACTCTCAGACAGTGCGTTCCAGATTCTAACTATTCGATTGAGCCTGTCTCCCACACTCTCTCAGACTATGCATTCCAGATCCTAACCACTCGATTGACCCGGTCTCCCCCACACTCTCAGAGAGTGCATTCCAGACCCTAAGCACTTGATTGACCCTGTCTCCCCGACACTCTCAGACAGTGCATTCCAGATCCTAACTACTCGATTGACACAGTCTCCCCCACACGCTCAGACAGTGCATTCCAGATCCTAACTACTCGATTGACCCTCTCTCACCCACAATCTCAGACAGTGCATTCCTGATCCTAACCACTCGATTGACACAGTCTCCCCCACATTCTCAGACAGTGCTTACCAGATCCTAACCACTCGATTGACCCTGTCTCCCCCACACTCTCAGAGAGTGCATTCCAGACACCAGCGACTCGATTGACCCTGTGTCCCCCACACTCTCAGTCAATGCGTTCCGGACCCTAAGCACTGGATTGACCCTGTCTCACCCAAACTCTCAGACAGTGCATTCCAGATCCTAACCACTCGATTGACCCGGTCTCCCCCACACTCTCAGAGAGTGCGTTCCAGACCCTAAGCACTTGATTGACCCTGTCTCCCCGACACTCTCAGACAGTGCATCCCTGATCCTAACCACTCGATTGACACAGTCTCCCCCACACTCTCAGACAGTGCTTACCAGATCCTAACCACTCGTTCGACACAGTCTCCCCCACACTCTCAGACAGTCCATTCCAGATCCTAAACACTCGATTGATCCGGACTCCCACACACTGTCAGACAGTCTTTCAAGATGCTAACCATTCGATTGGCCCTGTCTCCAACACACTCTCAGACAGTGAATTCCAGATCCTAACCACTCGATTGACCCTGTCTCCATCACACTCTCAGACAGTTCATTCCAGATTCTAACCAATCAATTGACCCTGTCTCCCCCACACTCTCAGACAGTGCATTCCAGTTCCTAACCAATCAATTGACCCTGTCTCCTCCACACTCTCAGACAGTGCATTCCAGATCCTAACCATTCGATTGACCCTCTCTCCCCCACATTTTCAGACAGTGCATTCCAGATCCTAAATACTCAATTAACCCTACCTCCCCCACACTCTCAGGCAATGTGCGCCAGACCTTAACCACTCGATTGACCCTGTCTCCCCCACACTCTCAGACAGTGCATTCCAGATCCTAACCACTCGATTGACCCTGTCTCCCCGACACTCTCAGACAGTGCATTCTAGATCCTAAACACTCGATTGACCCTCTCTCCCCGACACTTTCAGACAGTGCATTTCAGATCCTAACCACTTGTTTGACCCTGTCTCCCCGACACTCTCAGACAGTGCAATTTCAGATCCTAACCACTCAATTGACCCTGTCTCCCCCACTCGCTCAGACAGTTCATTCCAGATCCTAAACACACGATTGACCTTGTCTCCCCCACACTCTCAGACAGTTCATTCCAGATCCTAACCACGCGATTGACCCTGTCTCCACCTCACTCTCAGGCAGCTCATTCCAGATCCTAACCACTCGATTGACCCTGTCTCCACCAGACTCTCTTACAGTGCGTTCCAGACCCCATCCACTCGGTGACGCTGTCTCCCCAACACTCTCAGACAGTGCGTTCCACACACTAACAACTACATTGACCCTTTCTCCCCCAAACTCTCAGACAGTGCATTCGAGATCCTAAACACTTGATTGAACCTGTCTCCACCACTCTCTCAGACACTTCATTCCAGATCCTAAACACTCGATTGACCCTGTCACCCCCAAACTCTCAGACAGTGCATTCCAGTTCCTAACCACTCGATTGACCCTGTCACCCCCACAATCTCAGACAGTTCATTCCTGATCCTAAAAACTCGATTGACCCTGTCTCCCCCACACTCTCAGACAGTTCATTCCACATCCTAACCACTCGATTTACCCTATCTCCACCCACTCTCAGACAGGGCATTCCAGATCTTAACCACTCGATTGACACAGTCTCCCCCACATTCTCAGACAGTCCATTCCAGATCCAAAGCACTCGATTGATCCTGACTCCCACACACTGTCAGACAGTGCTTTCAAGATCCTAACCACTCGATTGACCCTGTCTCCAGTACACTCTCAGACAGTGTGTTCCAGACCCTAACCACTCGATTGACCCTGTCTCCCCCACACTCTCAGACAGTGCATTCCAGACCCCAACGACTCGATTGACCCTGTCTCCCCCACACTCTCATTCAATGCGTTCCGGACCCTAACCACTGGATTGACCCTGTCTCACCCAAACTCTCAGACAGTGCATTCCAAATCCTAAACACTCGATTGACCCTGTCACCCCACAATCTCACACAGTTCATTCCAGATCCTAAATACTCAATTAACCCTACCTCCCCCACACTCTCAGGCAATGTGCTCCAGACCCTAAATACTCGATTGTCCCCGTCTCCCCGACACTCTCAAACAGTGCATCCAGATCCTAACCACTTGATTGACCCTGTCTCCTCCACACTCTCAGACAGTGCATTCCAAATCCTAACCACTCGATTGACACTGTCTCCCCCACAATCTCAGACAGTGCGTTCCAGATCCTAACCACTCGATTGACCCTGTCTCCCCCACAATCTCAGACAGTGTGTTCCAGATCCTAACCACTCGATTGACCCTGTCTCCATCACACTCTCAGACAGTGCATTCCAGATCCGAACCACTCGATTGACCCTGTCTCCCCCACACTCTCAGACAGTGCATTCCAGATCCTAACCACTCGATTGACCCTGTCTCCCCCACACTCTCAGACAGTGCATTCCAGATCCTAACTCCTCGATTGGCCCGGTCTCCTCCACACTCTCAGACAGTGCATTCCAGATCCTAACCACTCGATTGACCCTGTCTCCCCCACACTGAGACAGTGCATTGCAGATCCTAAACACGCGATTGACCCTGTCATCACCAAACTCTCAGACAGTGCATTCCTGTTCCTAACCACTCGATTGACCCTGTTTACTCCACACTCTCAGACAGTGCGTTCCAGTTCCTAACCAATCGATTGACCATGATTTCCCCACACTCTCAGACAGTCCATTCCAGATCCTAAACACTCGATTGACCCTGTCTCCAGCACACTCACAGACAGTGCGTTCCAGACACTTACATCTATATTGACCCTTTCACCCCAAAACTCTCAGACAGTGCATTCGAGATCCTTAACACTTGATTGACCCTGTCTCCCCCACACTCTCAGACAGTTCATTCCAGATCCTAACCACTCGATTGACACTGTCTCCACCACACTCTCAGACATTGCATTACAGTTCCTAACCACTCGATTGACCCTGTCAACCCCAAATTCTCAGACAGTGCATTCCAGATCCTAACCACTCGATTGACCCTGTCTCCCCCTCACTCTCAGACAGTGCATTCCAGATCCTAACCACTCGATTGACCCTGTTTACTCCACACTCTCAGACGGTGCGTTCCAGTTCCTAACCAATCGATTGACCATGATTTCCCCACACTCTCAGACAGTCCATTCCAGATCCTAACGACTCGATTGACCCTGCCTCCCCCACAATCTCAGACAGTGCTTTCCTGTTCCTAACCAGTCGATTGACCATGATTTCCCCACACTCTCAGACAGTCCATTCCAGATCCTAAACACTCGATTGACCCTGTCTCCAGCACACTCTCAGACAGTGCGTTCCAGACACTTACAACTATATTGACCCTTTCACCCCAAAACTCTCGGACAGTGCATTCGAGATCCTTAACACTTGATTGACCCTGTCTCCCCCACACTCTCAGACAGTGCATTCCAGATCCTAACCACTCGATTGACCCTGTTTACTCCACACTCTCAGACAGTGCGTTCCAGTTCCTAACCAATCGATTGACCATGATTTCCCCACACTCTCAGACAGTCCATTCCAGATCCTAACGACTCGATTGACCCTGCCTCCCCCACAATCTCAGACAGTGCTTTCCTGTTCCTAACCAGTCGATTGACCCTGTTTTCTCCACACTCTCAGACAGTGCACTCCTGATCCTATCCACTCGATTGACCCTGTGACCCCCAAACTATCAGAGAGTGCATTCCAGATCCTAACCATTCGATTGACACTGTCTCCCCCACACTCTCAGACAGTGCATTCCAGATCCTAACCACTCGATTGACCCTGTCTCCCCGACACTCTCAGACAGTGCACTCCAGATCCTAACCACTCGATTGACCCTGTCTCCCCGACACTCTCAGACAGTGCACTCCAGATCCTAATCACTCGATTGACCCTGTCTCCCCCACACTCTCAGACAGTTCATTCCAGATCCTAATCACTCGATTGACCCTGTCTCCACCAGATTCTCAGACATTGCATTCCAGTTCCTAACCACTCGATTGACCCTGTCACCCCTAAACTCTCAGACTGTTCATTCCAGTTCCTAACCACTCGATTGACCCTGTCAACCCCAAATTCTCAGACAGTGCATTCCAGTTCCTAACCACTCGATTGAAACTTTCTCCCCCACACTCTCAGACAGTGCATTCCATATCCTAATGACTCGATTGACACTGTCTCCCCCTTACTGAGACAGTGCATTGCAGATCCTAAACACTCGATTGACCCTGTCATCACCAAACTCTCAGACAGTGCATTCCTGTTCCTAACCACTCGATTGACCCTGTCTCCCCCACACTCTCAGACAGTGCATTCCAGATCCTAACCACTCGATTGACCCTGTCTCCCCGACACTCTCAGACAGTGCAATTTCAGATCCTAACCACTCAATTGACCCTGTCTCCCCCACTCGCTCAGACAGTTCATTCCAGATCCTAAACACACGATTGACCTTGTCTCCCCCACACTCTCAGACAGTTCATTCCAGATCCTAACCACGCGATTGACCCTGTCTCCACCACACTCTCAGGCAGCTCATTCCAGATCCTAACCACTCGGTTGACCCTGTCTCCACCAGACTCTCTTACAGTGCGTTCCAGACCCCATCCACTCGATTGACGCTGTCTCCCCAACACTCTCAGACAGTCCATTCCAGATCCTAAAGACTCGATTGACCCTGTCACCGCACAATCTCAGACAGTGTATTCCAGACCCTAACAACTCGATTGACCCTGTCTCCCCCACAATCGCAGTCAATGCATTCCAGACCCTAACCACTCGATTGACCCTGTCTCCCCCACACTCTCAGACAGTGCATTCCAGATCCTAACCACTCGATTATCCCTGTCTCCATCACACTCACAGACAGTTCATTCCAGAACCTAACCACTCGATTGACCCTGTCTCGCCGACACTCTCAGACAATGCGTTCCAGACCCTAACCACTCGATTGACGCTGTCTCCCCCACACTCTCAGACATTGCGTTCCAGATCCTAACCACTCGATTGTCGCCTTTCTCCCCACAATCTCAGACAGTGCGTTCTAGTTCCTAACCACTCGATTGACCCTGTCTCCCCCACATTCTCAGACAGTGCATTCCAGATCCTAACCACTCAATTGACCCTGTCTCCCTCCACTCTCAGACAGTGCATTCCAGATCCTAACCACTCGATTGACCCTGTCTACCCCACACTCTCAGACAGTCCATTCCAGATCCTAAACACACAATTGATCCTGACTCCCTCACACTCTCAGACAGTGCTTTCAAGATCCTAACCAATCGATTGACGCTGTCTCCAGTACACTCTCAGACAGTGCGTTCCAGATTCTAACTATTCGATTGAGCCTGTCTCCCACACTCTCTCAGACTATGCATTCCAGATCCTAACCACTCGATTGACCCGGTCTCCCCCACACTCTCAGAGAGTGCATTCCAGACCCTAAGCACTTGATTGACCCTGTCTCCCCGACACTCTCAGACAGTGCATTCCAGATCCTAACTACTCGATTGACACAGTCTCCCCCACACGCTCAGACAGTGCATTCCAGATCCTAACTACTCGATTGACCCTCTCTCACCCACAATCTCAGACAGTGCATTCCTGATCCTAACCACTCGATTGACACAGTCTCCCCCACATTCTCAGACAGTGCTTACCAGATCCTAACCACTCGATTGACCCTGTCTCCCCCACACTCTCAGAGAGTGCATTCCAGACACCAGCGACTCGATTGACCCTGTGTCCCCCACACTCTCAGTCAATGCGTTCCGGACCCTAAGCACTGGATTGACCCTGTCTCACCCAAACTCTCAGACAGTGCATTCCAGATCCTAACCACTCGATTGACCCGGTCTCCCCCACACTCTCAGAGAGTGCGTTCCAGACCCTAAGCACTTGATTGACCCTGTCTCCCCGACACTCTCAGACAGTGCATCCCTGATCCTAACCACTCGATTGACACAGTCTCCCCCACACTCTCAGACAGTGCTTACCAGATCCTAACCACTCGTTCGACACAGTCTCCCCCACACTCTCAGACAGTCCATTCCAGATCCTAAACACTCGATTGATCCGGACTCCCACACACTGTCAGACAGTCTTTCAAGATGCTAACCATTCGATTGGCCCTGTCTCCAACACACTCTCAGACAGTGAATTCCAGATCCTAACCACTCGATTGACCCTGTCTCCATCACACTCTCAGACAGTTCATTCCAGATTCTAACCAATCAATTGACCCTGTCTCCCCCACACTCTCAGACAGTGCATTCCAGTTCCTAACCAATCAATTGACCCTGTCTCCTCCACACTCTCAGACAGTGCATTCCAGATCCTAACCATTCGATTGACCCTCTCTCCCCCACATTTTCAGACAGTGCATTCCAGATCCTAAATACTCAATTAACCCTACCTCCCCCACACTCTCAGGCAATGTGCGCCAGACCTTAACCACTCGATTGACCCTGTCTCCCCCACACTCTCAGACAGTGCATTCCAGATCCTAACCACTCGATTGACCCTGTCTCCCCGACACTCTCAGACAGTGCATTCTAGATCCTAACCACTCGATTGACCCTCTCTCCCCGACACTTTCAGACAGTGCATTTCAGATCCTAACCACTTGTTTGACCCTGTCTCCCCGACACTCTCAGACAGTGCAATTTCAGATCCTAACCACTCAATTGACCCTGTCTCCCCCACTCGCTCAGACAGTTCATTCCAGATCCTAAACACACGATTGACCTTGTCTCCCCCACACTCTCAGACAGTTCATTCCAGATCCTAACCACGCGATTGACCCTGTCTCCACCTCACTCTCAGGCAGCTCATTCCAGATCCTAACCACTCGATTGACCCTGTCTCCACCAGACTCTCTTACAGTGCGTTCCAGACCCCATCCACTCGGTGACGCTGTCTCCCCAACACTCTCAGACAGTGCGTTCCACACACTAACAACTACATTGACCCTTTCTCCCCCAAACTCTCAGACAGTGCATTCGAGATCCTAAACACTTGATTGAACCTGTCTCCACCACTCTCTCAGACACTTCATTCCAGATCCTAAACACTCGATTGACCCTGTCACCCCCAAACTCTCAGACAGTGCATTCCAGTTCCTAACCACTCGATTGACCCTGTCACCCCCACAATCTCAGACAGTTCATTCCTGATCCTAAAAACTCGATTGACCCTGTCTCCCCCACACTCTCAGACAGTTCATTCCACATCCTAACCACTCGATTTACCCTATCTCCACCCACTCTCAGACAGGGCATTCCAGATCTTAACCACTCGATTGACACAGTCTCCCCCACATTCTCAGACAGTCCATTCCAGATCCAAAGCACTCGATTGATCCTGACTCCCACACACTGTCAGACAGTGCTTTCAAGATCCTAACCACTCGATTGACCCTGTCTCCAGTACACTCTCAGACAGTGTGTTCCAGACCCTAACCACTCGATTGACCCTGTCTCCCCCACACTCTCAGACAGTGCATTCCAGACCCCAACGACTCGATTGACCCTGTCTCCCCCACACTCTCATTCAATGCGTTCCGGACCCTAACCACTGGATTGACCCTGTCTCACCCAAACTCTCAGACAGTGCATTCCAAATCCTAAACACTCGATTGACCCTGTCACCCCACAATCTCACACAGTTCATTCCAGATCCTAAATACTCAATTAACCCTACCTCCCCCACACTCTCAGGCAATGTGCTCCAGACCCTAAATACTCGATTGTCCCCGTCTCCCCGACACTCTCAAACAGTGCATCCAGATCCTAACCACTTGATTGACCCTGTCTCCTCCACACTCTCAGACAGTGCATTCCAAATCCTAACCACTCGATTGACACTGTCTCCCCCACAATCTCAGACAGTGCGTTCCAGATCCTAACCACTCGATTGACCCTGTCTCCCCCACAATCTCAGACAGTGTGTTCCAGATCCTAACCACTCGATTGACCCTGTCTCCATCACACTCTCAGACAGTGCATTCCAGATCCGAACCACTCGATTGACCCTGTCTCCCCCACACTCTCAGACAGTGCATTCCAGATCCTAACCACTCGATTGACCCTGTCTCCCCCACACTCTCAGACAGTGCATTCCAGATCCTAACTCCTCGATTGGCCCGGTCTCCTCCACACTCTCAGACAGTGCATTCCAGATCCTAACCACTCGATTGACCCTGTCTCCCCCACACTGAGACAGTGCATTGCAGATCCTAAACACGCGATTGACCCTGTCATCACCAAACTCTCAGACAGTGCATTCCTGTTCCTAACCACTCGATTGACCCTGTTTACTCCACACTCTCAGACAGTGCGTTCCAGTTCCTAACCAATCGATTGACCATGATTTCCCCACACTCTCAGACAGTCCATTCCAGATCCTAAACACTCGATTGACCCTGTCTCCAGCACACTCACAGACAGTGCGTTCCAGACACTTACATCTATATTGACCCTTTCACCCCAAAACTCTCAGACAGTGCATTCGAGATCCTTAACACTTGATTGACCCTGTCTCCCCCACACTCTCAGACAGTTCATTCCAGATCCTAACCACTCGATTGACACTGTCTCCACCACACTCTCAGACATTGCATTACAGTTCCTAACCACTCGATTGACCCTGTCAACCCCAAATTCTCAGACAGTGCATTCCAGATCCTAACCACTCGATTGACCCTGTCTCCCCCTCACTCTCAGACAGTGCATTCCAGATCCTAACCACTCGATTGACCCTGTTTACTCCACACTCTCAGACGGTGCGTTCCAGTTCCTAACCAATCGATTGACCATGATTTCCCCACACTCTCAGACAGTCCATTCCAGATCCTAACGACTCGATTGACCCTGCCTCCCCCACAATCTCAGACAGTGCTTTCCTGTTCCTAACCAGTCGATTGACCATGATTTCCCCACACTCTCAGACAGTCCATTCCAGATCCTAAACACTCGATTGACCCTGTCTCCAGCACACTCTCAGACAGTGCGTTCCAGACACTTACAACTATATTGACCCTTTCACCCCAAAACTCTCGGACAGTGCATTCGAGATCCTTAACACTTGATTGACCCTGTCTCCCCCACACTCTCAGACAGTGCATTCCAGATCCTAACCACTCGATTGACCCTGTTTACTCCACACTCTCAGACAGTGCGTTCCAGTTCCTAACCAATCGATTGACCATGATTTCCCCACACTCTCAGACAGTCCATTCCAGATCCTAACGACTCGATTGACCCTGCCTCCCCCACAATCTCAGACAGTGCTTTCCTGTTCCTAACCAGTCGATTGACCCTGTTTTCTCCACACTCTCAGACAGTGCACTCCTGATCCTATCCACTCGATTGACCCTGTGACCCCCAAACTATCAGAGAGTGCATTCCAGATCCTAACCATTCGATTGACACTGTCTCCCCCACACTCTCAGACAGTGCATTCCAGATCCTAACCACTCGATTGACCCTGTCTCCCCGACACTCTCAGACAGTGCACTCCAGATCCTAACCACTCGATTGACCCTGTCTCCCCGACACTCTCAGACAGTGCACTCCAGATCCTAATCACTCGATTGACCCTGTCTCCCCCACACTCTCAGACAGTTCATTCCAGATCCTAATCACTCGATTGACCCTGTCTCCACCAGATTCTCAGACATTGCATTCCAGTTCCTAACCACTCGATTGACCCTGTCACCCCTAAACTCTCAGACTGTTCATTCCAGTTCCTAACCACTCGATTGACCCTGTCAACCCCAAATTCTCAGACAGTGCATTCCAGTTCCTAACCACTCGATTGAAACTTTCTCCCCCACACTCTCAGACAGTGCATTCCATATCCTAATGACTCGATTGACACTGTCTCCCCCTTACTGAGACAGTGCATTGCAGATCCTAAACACTCGATTGACCCTGTCATCACCAAACTCTCAGACAGTGCATTCCAGATCCTAACCACTCGATTGACCCTGTCTCCCCGACACTCTCAGACAGTGCAATTTCAGATCCTAACCACTCAATTGACCCTGTCTCCCCCACTCGCTCAGACAGTTCATTCCAGATCCTAAACACACGATTGACCTTGTCTCCCCCACACTCTCAGACAGTTCATTCCAGATCCTAACCACGCGATTGACCCTGTCTCCACCACACTCTCAGGCAGCTCATTCCAGATCCTAACCACTCGGTTGACCCTGTCTCCACCAGACTCTCTTACAGTGCGTTCCAGACCCCATCCACTCGATTGACGCTGTCTCCCCAACACTCTCAGACAGTCCATTCCAGATCCTAAAGACTCGATTGACCCTGTCACCGCACAATCTCAGACAGTGTATTCCAGACCCTAACAACTCGATTGACCCTGTCTCCCCCACAATCGCAGTCAATGCATTCCAGACCCTAACCACTCGATTGACCCTGTCTCCCCCACACTCTCAGACAGTGCATTCCAGATCCTAACCACTCGATTATCCCTGTCTCCATCACACTCGCAGACAGTTCATTCCAGAACCTAACCACTCGATTGACCCTGTCTCGCCGACACTCTCAGACAATGCGTTCCAGACCCTAACCACTCGATTGACGCTGTCTCCCCCACACTCTCAGACATTGCGTTCCAGATCCTAACCACTCGATTGTCGCCTTTCTCCCCACAATCTCAGACAGTGCATTCTAGTTCCTAACCACTCGATTGACCCTGTCTCCCCCACATTCTCAGACAGTGCATTCCAGATCCTAACCACTCAATTGACCCTGTCTCCCTCCACTCTCAGACAGTGCATTCCAGATCCTAACCACTCGATTGACCCTGTCTACCCCACACTCTCAGACAGTCCATTCCAGATCCTAAACACACAATTGATCCTGACTCCCTCACACTCTCAGACAGTGCTTTCAAGATCCTAACCAATCGATTGACGCTGTCTCCAGTACACTCTCAGACAGTGCGTTCCAGATTCTAACTATTCGATTGAGCCTGTCTCCCACACTCTCTCAGACTATGCATTCCAGATCCTAACCACTCGATTGACCCGGTCTCCCCCACACTCTCAGAGAGTGCATTCCAGACCCTAAGCACTTGATTGACCCTGTCTCCCCGACACTCTCAGACAGTGCATTCCAGATCCTAACTACTCGATTGACACAGTCTCCCCCACACGCTCAGACAGTGCATTCCAGATCCTAACTACTCGATTGACACAGTCTCCCCCACACGCTCAGACAGTGCATTCCTGATCCTAACCACTCGATTGACACAGTCTCCCCCACATTCTCAGACAGTGCTTACCAGATCCTAACCACTCGATTGACCCTGTCTCCCCCACACTCTCAGAGAGTGCATTCCAGACACCAGCGACTCGATTGACCCTGTGTCCCCCACACTCTCAGTCAATGCGTTCCGGACCCTAAGCACTGGATTGACCCTGTCTCACCCAAACTCTCAGACAGTGCATTCCAGATCCTAACCACTCGATTGACCCGGTCTCCCCCACACTCTCAGAGAGTGCGTTCCAGACCCTAAGCACTTGATTGACCCTGTCTCCCCGACACTCTCAGACAGTGCATCCCTGATCCTAACCACTCGATTGACACAGTCTCCCCCACACTCTCAGACAGTGCTTACCAGATCCTAACCACTCGTTCGACACAGTCTCCCCCACACTCTCAGACAGTCCATTCCAGATCCTAAACACTCGATTGATCCGGACTCCCACACACTCTCAGACAGTCTTTCAAGATGCTAACCATTCGATTGGCCCTGTCTCCAACACACTCTCAGACAGTGAATTCCAGATCCTAACCACTCGATTGACCCTGTCTCCATCACACTCTCAGACAGTTCATTCCAGATTCTAACCAATCAATTGACCCTGTCTCCCCCACACTCTCAGACAGTGCATTCCAGTTCCTAACCAATCAATTGACCCTGTCTCCTCCACACTCTCAGACAGTGCATTCCAGATCCTAACCATTCGATTGACCCTCTCTCCCCCACATTTTCAGACAGTGCATTCCAGATCCTAAATACTCAATTAACCCTACCTCCCCCACACTCTCAGGCAATGTGCGCCAGACCTTAACCACTCGATTGACCCTGTCTCCATCACACTCTCAGACAGTTCATACCAGATTCTAACCACTCGACTGACCCTGTCTCCCCCACACTCTCAGACAGTGCTTTCCTGTTCCTAACCAATCAATTGACCCTCTCTCCATACAATCTCATACAATGCATTCCTGTTCCTAACCAATCAATTGACCCTGTCTCCTCCACAATCTCAGACAGTGCATTCCAGTTCCTAACCACTCGATTGACCCTGTTTTCTCCACACTCTCAGACAGTGCATTCCAGATCCTATCCACTCGATTGACCCTGTCTCACCCAAACTATTAGAGAGTGCATTCCAGAACCTAACCACTCGACTGACCCTCTCTCCCCCACACTCTCAGACACTGCGTTCCAGATCCTAACGACTCGATTGACCCTCTCTCCCCCACACTCTCAGACACTGCATTCCAGATCCTAACGACTCGATTGACCCTCTCTCCCCCACACTCTCAGACACTGCATTCCAGATCCGAACTACTCGATTGACCCTCTCTCCCCCACACTCTCAGACACTGCATTCCAGATCCGAACTACTCGATTGACCCTGTCTCCCCCACACTCTCAGGCAATGTACTCCAGCCCCTAACCACTCGATTGACCCTGTCTCCACCACACTCTCAGACAGTGCGTTCCAGACCCTAACGACTCGATTGACCCTGTCTCCACCACACTCTCAGACATTGCATTCCAGATCCTAACCACTCGATTGAGCCTGTCTCCCCGACACTCTCAGACAGAGCGGTCCAGATCCTAACCACTCGATTGACCCTGTCTCCCCCACACTCTCAGACAGTTCATTCCTGATCCTAACCTCTCGATTGACCGTGCATTCCACTTCCTAACCACTCGATTGACCCTGTCTCCCACACACGCTCAGACAGTTCATTCCAGATCCTAACTACTCGATTGACCTTGTCTCCCCCACACTCTCAGACAGTGCATTCCAGATTCTAACCACACGATTGACCCTGTCTCCTCCACACTCCCAGACAGTGCATTCCAGACCCTAACTACTCGATTGACCTTGTCTCCCCCACACTCTCAGACAGTGCATTCCAGATTCTAACCACACGATTGACCCTGTCTCCCCCACATGCTCAGACAGTTCATTCCAGATCCTAACTACTCGATTGACCCTGTCTCCGCCACACTCTCAGACAGTGCATTCCTGATCCTAACCACACGATTGACCCTGTCTCCACCACACTCTCAGACAGGTCATTCCAGATTCTAGCCACTCGATTGACCCTGTCTCCCCCACACTCTCAGACAGTGCATTCCTATTCCGAACCAATCAATTGACCCTGTCTTCTCCGCACTCTCAGACAGTGCATTCCAGTTCCTAACCACTCGATTGACCCTGTTTTCTCCGCACTCTCAGACAGTGCATTCCAGATCCTAACGACTCAATTGACCCTGTCTCCCCCGCACTCTCAGGCAATGTGCTCCAGACCCTAACCACTCGATTGTCCCTGTCTCCCCGATACTCTCAGTCAGTGCATTCCAGATCGTAAACACTTGATTGACCCTGTCTCCCCCACACTATCAGTTAATGCGTTCCAGACCCTAACCACTGGATTGACCCTGTCTCCACCACACTCTAAGACAGTTCATTGCAGATCTTAAATAATCAATTAACCCTTCCTCCCCCTCACCCTCAGGCAATGTGCTCCAGATCCTAACCACTCGATTGACCCTGTCTCCCCGACACTCTCAGACAGTGCATTCCAGATCCTAACCACTCGATTGACCCTGTCTCCCCCACACTCTCAGACAGTTCATTCCTGATCCTAACCTCTCGATTGACCGTGCATTCCACTTCCTAACCTCTCGATTGACCCTGTCTACCCCACACGCTCAGACAGTTCATTCCAGATCCTAACTACTCGATTGACCCTGTCTCCCCCACACTCTCAGACAGTTCATTCCTGATCCTAACCTCTCGATTGACCCTGTCTACCCCACACTCTCAGACAGTTCATTCCTGATCCTAACCTCTCGATTGACCGTGCATTCCACTTCCTAACCTCTCGATTGACCCTGTCTACCCCACACGCTCAGACAGTTCATTCCAGATCCTAACTACTCGATTGACCCTGTCTCCCCCACACTCTCAGACAGTGCATTCCTGATCCTAACCACATGATTGACCCTGTCTCCACCACACTCTCAAACAGTTCATTCCAGATTCGAGCCACTCGATTGACCCTGTTCCCCCACACTCTCAGACATTGCATTCCTGTTCCTAACCAATCAATTGACCCTGTCTTCTCCGCACTCTCAGACAGTGCATTCCAGTTCCTAACCACTCGATTGACCCTGTTTTCTCCACACTCTCAGACATTGCATTCCAGAGCCTAACCACTCGATTGACCCTGTCTCCCCCAAACTATCAGAGACTGCATTCCAGATCCTAACGACTCGATTGACCCTGTCTCCCCCGCACTCTCAGGCAATGTGCTCCAGACCCTAACCACTCGATTGTCCCTGTCTCCCCGATACTCTCAGTCAGTGCATTCCAGATCGTAAACACTCGATTGACCCTCTCCCCCCCCACACTATCAGTCAATGCGTTCCAGACCCTAACCACTGGATTGACCCTGTCTCCACCACACTCTAAGACAGTTCATTGCAGATCTTAAATAATCAATTAACCCTTCCTCCCCCTCACGCTCAGGCAATGTGCTCCAGATCCTAACCACTCGATTGTCCCTGACTCCCCGACACTCTCAGAAAGTGCATTCCAGATCCTAACCACTCGATTGACCCTGTCTCCCCCACACTCTCAGACTGTGCATTCCAGATCCTAACTACTCGATTGACCCTCTCTCCCCCACACTCTCAGACACTGCATTCCAGATCCGAACTACTCGATTGACCCTGTCTCCCCCACACTCTCAGGCAATGTACTCCAGCCCCTAACCACTCGATTGACCCTGTCTCCACCACACTCTCAGACATTGCGTTCCAGACCCTAACGACTCGATTGACCCTGTCTCCACCACACTCTCAGACATTTCATTCCAGATCCTAACCACTCGATTGAGCCTGTCTCCCCGACACTCTCAGACAGAGCGGTCCAGATCCTAACCACTCGATTGACCCTGTCTCCCCCACACTCTCAGACAGTTCATTCCTGATCCTAACCTCTCGATTGACCGTGCATTCCACTTCCTAACCACTCGATTGACCCTGTCTCCCACACACGCTCAGACAGTTCATTCCAGATCCTAACTACTCGATTGACCTTGTCTCCCCCACACTCTCAGACAGTGCATTCCAGATTCTAACCACACGATTGACCCTGTCTCCTCCACACTCCCAGACAGTGCATTCCAGACCCTAACTACTCGATTGACCTTGTCTCCCCCACACTCTCAGACAGTGCATTCCAGATTCTAACCACACGATTGACCCTGTCTCCCCCACATGCTCAGACAGTTCATTCCAGATCCTAACTACTCGATTGACCCTGTCTCCGCCACACTCTCAGACAGTGCATTCCTGATCCTAACCACACGATTGACCCTGTCTCCACCACACTCTCAGACAGGTCATTCCAGATTCTAGCCACTCGATTGACCCTGTCTCCCCCACACTCTCAGACAGTGCATTCCTATTCCGAACCAATCAATTGACCCTGTCTTCTCCGCACTCTCAGACAGTGCATTCCAGTTCCTAACCACTCGATTGACCCTGTTTTCTCCGCACTCTCAGACAGTGCATTCCAGATCCTAACGACTCAATTGACCCTGTCTCCCCCGCACTCTCAGGCAATGTGCTCCAGACCCTAACCACTCGATTGTCCCTGTCTCCCCGATACTCTCAGTCAGTGCATTCCAGATCGTAAACACTTGATTGACACTGTCTCCCCCACACTATCAGTTAATGCGTTCCAGACCCTAACCACTGGATTGACCCTGTCTCCACCACACTCTAAGACAGTTCATTGCAGATCTTAAATAATCAATTAACCCTTCCTCCCCCTCACCCTCAGGCAATGTGCTCCAGATCCTAACCACTCGATTGACCCTGTCTCCCCGACACTCTCAGACAGTGCATTCCAGATCCTAACCACTCGATTGACCCTGTCTCCCCCACACTCTCAGACAGTTCATTCCTGATCCTAACCTCTCGATTGACCGTGCATTCCACTTCCTAACCTCTCGATTGACCCTGTCTACCCCACACGCTCAGACAGTTCATTCCAGATCCTAACTACTCGATTGACCCTGTCTCCCCCACACTCTCAGACAGTTCATTCCTGATCCTAACCTCTCGATTGACCCTGTCTACCCCACACTCTCAGACAGTTCATTCCTGATCCTAACCTCTCGATTGACCGTGCATTCCACTTCCTAACCTCTCGATTGACCCTGTCTACCCCACACGCTCAGACAGTTCATTCCAGATCCTAACTACTCGATTGACCCTGTCTCCCCCACACTCTCAGACAGTGCATTCCTGATCCTAACCACATGATTGACCCTGTCTCCACCACACTCTCAAACAGTTCATTCCAGATTCGAGCCACTCGATTGACCCTGTTCCCCCACACTCACAGACATTGCATTCCTGTTCCTAACCAATCAATTGACCCTGTCTTCTCCGCACTCTCAGACAGTGCATTCCAGTTCCTAACCACTCGATTGACCCTGTTTTCTCCACACTCTCAGACATTGCATTCCAGAGCCTAACCACTCGATTGACCCTGTCTCCCCCAAACTATCAGAGACTGCATTCCAGATCCTAACGACTCGATTGACCCTGTCTCCCCCGCACTCTCAGGCAATGTGCTCCAGACCCTAACCACTCGATTGTCCCTGTCTCCCCGATACTCTCAGTCAGTGCATTCCAGATCGTAAACACTCGATTGACCCTCTCCCCCCCACACTATCAGTCAATGCGTTCCAGACCCTAACCACTGGATTGACCCTGTCTCCACCACACTCTAAGACAGTTCATTGCAGATCTTAAATAATCAATTAACCCTTCCTCCCCCTCACGCTCAGGCAATGTGCTCCAGATCCTAACCACTCGATTGTCCCTGACTCCCCGACACTCTCAGAAAGTGCATTCCAGATCCTAACCACTCGATTGACCCTGTCTCCCCCACACTCTCAGACTGTGCATTCCAGATCCTAACTACTCGATTGACACTGTCTCCCCAACACTGTCAGACAGTGCATTCCAGATCCTAACGACTCAATTGACCCTGTCTCCCCCGCACTCTCAGGCAATGTGCTCCAGACCCTAACCACTCGATTGTCCCTGTCTCCCCGATACTCTCAGTCAGTGCATTCCAGATCGTAAACACTTGATTGACACTGTCTCCCCCACACTATCAGTTAATGCGTTCCAGACCCTAACCACTGGATTGACCCTGTCTCCACCACACTCTAAGACAGTTCATTGCAGATCTTAAATAATCAATTAACCCTTCCTCCCCCTCACCCTCAGGCAATGTGCTCCAGATCCTAACCACTCGATTGACCCTGTCTCCCCGACACTCTCAGACAGTGCATTCCAGATCCTAACCACTCGATTGACCCTGTCTCCCCCCACACTCTCAGACAGTTCATTCCTGATCCTAACCTCTCGATTGACCGTGCATTCCACTTCCTAACCTCTCGATTGACCCTGTCTACCCCACACGCTCAGACAGTTCATTCCAGATCCTAACTACTCGATTGACCCTGTCTCCCCCACACTCTCAGACAGTTCATTCCTGATCCTAACCTCTCGATTGACCCTGTCTACCCCACACTCTCAGACAGTTCATTCCTGATCCTAACCTCTCGATTGACCGTGCATTCCACTTCCTAACCTCTCGATTGACCCTGTCTACCCCACACGCTCAGACAGTTCATTCCAGATCCTAACTACTCGATTGACCCTGTCTCCCCCACACTCTCAGACAGTGCATTCCTGATCCTAACCACATGATTGATCCTGTCTCCACCACACTCTCAAACAGTTCATTCCAGATTCGAGCCACTCGATTGACCCTGTTCCCCCACTCTCTCAGACATTGCATTCCTGTTCCTAACCAATCAATTGACCCTGTCTTCTCCGCACTCTCAGACAGTGCATTCCAGTTCCTAACCACTCGATTGACCCTGTTTTCTCCACACTCTCAGACATTGCATTCCAGAGCCTAACCACTCGATTGACCCTGTCTCCCCCAAACTATCAGAGACTGCATTCCAGATCCTAACGACTCGATTGACCCTGTCTCCCCCGCACTCTCAGGCAATGTGCTCCAGACCCTAACCACTCGATTGTCCCTGTCTCCCCGATACTCTCAGTCAGTGCATTCCAGATCGTAAACACTCGATTGACCCTCTCCCCCCCACACTACCAGTCAATGCGTTCCAGACCCTAACCACTGGATTGACCCTGTCTCCACCACACTCTAAGACAGTTCATTGCAGATCTTAAATAATCAATTAACCCTTCCTCCCCCTCACGCTCAGGCAATGTGCTCCAGATCCTAACCACTCGATTGTCCCTGACTCCCCGACACTCTCAGAAAGTGCATTCCAGATCCTAACCACTCGATTGACCCTGTCTCCCCCACACTCTCAGACTGTGCATTCCAGATCCTAACGACTCAATTGACCCTGTCTCCCCCGCACTCTCAGGCAATGTGCTCCAGACCCTAACCACTCGATTGTCCCTGTCTCCCCGATACTCTCAGTCAGTGCATTCCAGATCGTAAACACTTGATTGACACTGTCTCCCCCACACTATCAGTTAATGCGTTCCAGACCCTAACCACTGGATTGACCCTGTCTCCACCACACTCTAAGACAGTTCATTGCAGATCTTAAATAATCAATTAACCCTTCCTCCCCCTCACCCTCAGGCAATGTGCTCCAGATCCTAACCACTCGATTGACCCTGTCTCCCCGACACTCTCAGACAGTGCATTCCAGATCCTAACCACTCGATTGACCCTGTCTCCCCCACACTCTCAGACAGTTCATTCCTGATCCTAACCTCTCGATTGACCGTGCATTCCACTTCCTAACCTCTCGATTGACCCTGTCTACCCCACACGCTCAGACAGTTCATTCCAGATCCTAACTACTCGATTGACCCTGTCTCCCCCACACTCTCAGACAGTTCATTCCTGATCCTAACCTCTCGATTGACCCTGTCTACCCCACACTCTCAGACAGTTCATTCCTGATCCTAACCTCTCGATTGACCGTGCATTCCACTTCCTAACCTCTCGATTGACCCTGTCTACCCCACACGCTCAGACAGTTCATTCCAGATCCTAACTACTCGATTGACCCTGTCTCCCCCACACTCTCAGACAGTGCATTCCTGATCCTAACCACATGATTGACCCTGTCTCCACCACACTCTCAAACAGTTCATTCCAGATTCGAGCCACTCGATTGACCCTGTTCCCCCACACTCACAGACATTGCATTCCTGTTCCTAACCAATCAATTGACCCTGTCTCTCCGCACTCTCAGACAGTGCATTCCAGTTCCTAACCACTCGATTGACCCTGTTTTCTCCACACTCTCAGACATTGCATTCCAGAGCCTAACCACTCGATTGACCCCTGTCTCCCCCCAAACTATCAGAGACTGCATTCCAGATCCTAACGACTCGATTGACCCTGTCCTCCCCCGCACTCTCAGGCAATGTGCTCCAGACCCTAACCACTCGATTGTCCCTGTCTCCCGATACTCTCAGTCAGTGCATTCCAGATCGTAAACACTCGATTGACCCTCTCCCCCCCACACTATCAGTCAATGCGTTCCAGACCCTAACCACTGGATTGACCCTGTCTCCACCACACTCTAAGACAGTTCATTGCAGATCTTAAATAATCAATTAACCCTTCCTCCCCCTCACGCTCAGGCAATGTGCTCCAGATCCTAACCACTCGATTGTCCCTGACTCCCGACACTCTCAGAAAGTGCATTCCAGATCCTAACCACTCGATTGACCCTGTCTCCCCCACACTCTCAGACTGTGCATTCCAGATCCTAACTACTCGATTGACACTGTCTCCCCAACACTGTCAGACAGTGCATTCCAGATCCTAACGACTCAATTGACCCTGTCTCCCCCGCACTCTCAGGCAATGTGCTCCAGACCCTAACCACTCGATTGTCCCTGTCTCCCCGATACTCTCAGTCAGTGCATTCCAGATCGTAAACACTTGATTGACACTGTCTCCCCCACACTATCAGTTAATGCGTTCCAGACCCTAACCACTGATTGACCCTGTCTCCACCACACTCTAAGACAGTTCATTGCAGATCTTAAATAATCAATTAACCCTTCCTCCCCCTCACCCTCAGGCAATGTGCTCCAGATCCTAACCACTCGATTGACCCTGTCTCCCCGACACTCTCAGACAGTGCATTCCAGATCCTAACCACTCGATTGACCCTGTCTCCCCCACACTCTCAGACAGTTCATTCCTGATCCTAACCTCTCGATTGACCGTGCATTCCACTTCCTAACCTCTCGATTGACCCTGTCTACCCACACGCTCAGACAGTTCATTCCAGATCCTAACTACTCGATTGACCCTGTCTCCCCCACACTCTCAGACAGTTCATTCCTGATCCTAAACCTCTCGATTGACCCTGTCTACCCCACACTCTCAGACAGTTCATTCCTGATCCTAACCTCTCGATTGACCGTGCATTCCACTTCCTAACTCTCGATTGACCCTGTCTACCCCACACGCTCAGACAGTTCATTCCAGATCCTAACTACTCGATTGACCCTGTCTCCCCCACACTCTCAGACAGTGCATTCCTGATCCTAACCACATGATTGATCCTGTCTCACCACACTCTCAAACAGTTCATTCCAGATTCGAGCCACTCGATTGACCCTGTTCCCCCCACACTCTCAGACATTGCATTCCTGTTCCTAACCAATCAATTGACCCTGTCTTCTCCGCACTCTCAGACAGTGCATTCCAGTTCCTAACCACTCGATTGACCTGTTTTCTCCACACTCTCAGACATTGCATTCCAGAGCCTAACCACTCGATTGACCCTGTCTCCCCCAAACTATCAGAGACTGCATTCCAGATCCTAACGACTCGATTGACCCTGTCTCCCCCGCACTCTCAGGCAATGTGCTCCAGACCCTAACCACTCGATTGTCCCTGTCTCCCCGATACTCTCAGTCAGTGCATTCCAGATCGTAAACACTCGATTGGACCCTCTCCCCCCACACTATCAGTCAATGCGTTCCAGACCCTAACCACTGGATTGACCCTGTCTCCACCACACTCTAAGACAGTTCATTGCAGATCTTAAATAATCAATTAACCCTTCCTCCCCCTCACGCTCAGGCAATGTGCTCAGATCCTAACCACTCGATTGTCCCTGACTCCCCGACACTCTCAGAAAGTGCATTCCAGATCCTAACCACTCGATTGACCCTGTCTCCCCCACACTCTCAGACTGTGCATTCCAGATCCTAACCTACTCGATTGACACTGTCTCCCCAACACTGTCAGACAGTGCATTCCAGATCCTAACGACTCAATTGACCCTGTCTCCCCCGCACTCTCAGGCAATGTGCTCCAGACCCTAACCACTCGATTGTCCCTGTCCTCCCCGATACTCTCAGTCAGTGCATTCCAGATCGTAACACTTGATTGACACTGTCTCCCCCACACTATCAGTTAATGCGTTCCAGACCCTAACCACTGGATTGACCCTGTCTCCACCACACTCTAAGACAGTTCATTGCAGATCTTAAATAATCAATTAACCCTTCCTCCCCCTCACCCTCAGGCAATGTGCTCCAGATCCTAACCACTCGATTGACCCTGTCCTCCCCGACACTCTCAGACAGTGCATTCCAGATCCTAACACTCGATTGACCCTGTCTCCCCCACACTCTCAGACAGGTTCATTCCTGATCCTAACCTCTCGATTGACCGTGCATTCCACTTCCTAACCTCTCGATTGACCCTGTCTACCCCACACGCTCAGACAGTTCATTCCAGATCCTAACTACTCGATTGACCCTGTCTCCCCCACACTCTCAGACAGTTCATTCCTGATCCTAACCTCTCGATTGACCTGTCTACCCCACACTCTCAGACAGTTCATTCCTGATCCTAACCTCTCGATTGACCGTGCATTCCACTTCCTAACCTCTCGATTGACCCTGTCTACCCCACACGCTCAGACAGTTCATTCCAGATCCTAACTACTCGATTGACCCCTGTCTCCCCCACACTCTCAGACAGTGCATTCCTGATCCTAACCACATGATTGACCCTGTCTCCACACACCTCTCAAACAGTTCATTCCAGATTCGAGCCACTCGATTGACCCTGTTCCCCCACACTCTCAGACATTGCATTCCTGTTCCTAACCAATCAATTGACCCTGTCTTCTCCGCACTCTCAGACAGTGCATTCCAGTTCCTAACCACTCGATTGACCCTGTTTTCTCCACACTCTCAGACATTGCATTCCAGAGCCTAACCACTCGATTGACCCTGTCTCCCCCAAACTATCAGAGACTGCATTCCAGATCCTAACGACTCGATTGACCCTGTCTCCCCCGCACTCTCAGGCAATGTGCTCCAGACCCTAACCACTCGATTGTCCTGTCTCCCCGATACTCTCAGTCAGTGCATTCCAGATCGTAAACACTCGATTGACCCTCTCCCCCCCACACTATCAGTCAATGCGTTCCAGACCCTAACCCACTGGATTGACCCTGTCTCCACCACACTCTAAGACAGTTCATTGCAGATCTTAAATAATCATTAACCCTTCCTCCCCCTCACGCTCTAGGCATGTGCTCCAGATCCTAACCACTCGATTGTCCCTGACTCCCCGACACTCTCAGAAGGTGCATTCCAGATCCTAACCACTCGATTGACCCTGTCTCCCCCACACTCTCAGACTGTGCATTCCAGATCCTAACTACTCGATTGACACTGTCTCCCCAACACTGTCAGGCAGTGCATTCCAGATCCTAACTACTCGATTGACCCATGTCTCCCCCACACTCTCAGAGAGTGAATTCCAGATATAAATATTCGACTGAACCTGCCTCGCCGACAATTTTCAGACAGTGCATTCCAGACCCTAACCACTCGATTGTCGCCTGTCTCCCCCACACTCTCAGACAGTGCATTCCAGACCCTAACCACTCGATTGACCACAGTCTCCACCACAATCTCAGACAGTGCATTCCAGATCCTAACCACTCGATTGCGCCTGTCTCCCCCACACTCTCAGACAGTGTGTTCCAGATCCTAAAGTCTCGATTGATCATGTCTCCCCCTCAATGAGACAGTGCATTCCAGATCCTAACGACTCGATTGACCCTGTCTCCCCCGCACTCTCAGGCAATGTGCTCCAGACCCCTAACCACTCGATTGTCCCTGTCTCCCCGATACTCTCAGTCAGTGCATTCCAGATCGTAAACACTCGATTGAACCCTCTCCCCCCCACACTATCAGTCAATGCGTTCCAGACCCTAACCACTGGATTGACCCTGTCTCCACCACACTCTAAGACCGTTCATTGCAGATCTTAAATAATCAATTAACCTTCCTCCCCCTCACGCTCCAGGCAATGTGCTCCAGATCCTAACCACTCGATTGTCCCCTGACTCCCCGACACTCTCAGAAAGTGCATTCCAGATCTAACCACTCGATTGACCCTGTCTCCACCACATCTCAGACTGTGCATTCCAGATCCTAACTACTCGAATGACACTGTCTCCCCAACACTGTCAGGCAGTGCATTCCAGATCCTAACTACTCGATTGACCCATGTCTCCCCACACTCTCAGAGAGTGAATTCCAGAATATAAATATTCGACTGAACCTGCCTCGCCGACAATTTCAGACAGTGCATTCCAGACCCTAACCACTCGATTGTCGCCTGTCTCCCCCACACTCTCAGACAGTGCATTCCAGACCCTAACCACTCGATTGACACAGTCTCCACCACAATCTCAGACAGTGCATTCAGATCCTAACCACTCGATTGCGCCTGTCTCCCCCACACTCTCAGACAGTGTGTTCCAGATCCTAAAGTCTCGATTGATCATGTCTCCCCCTCAATGAGACAGTGCATTCCAGATCCTAACCATTCGATTGACCATGTCCTCCCCGCAATCTCAGACAGTCGTTCCAGATCCTAACCACTCGATTGAACCTGTCTCCCCCACACTCTCAGACAGTGCGTTACGGATCCTAACCACTCGATTGAAACTGTCTCCCCCACACTCTCAGACAGTGCATTCCAGATCCTAAACCACTCGATTGACCCTTTCTCCCCCACACTCACAGACAGAGCGTTCCAGATCCTAACCACTCGTTGACCCTCTCTCCCCCACACTCTCAGACAGAGCGTTCCCTGATCCTAACACTCGATTGACCCTGTCTCCACCACTCTCTCAGGCAGTTCACTACCCAGATCCAAACCACTCGATTGACCCTGTCTCCCCCACACTCTCAGAAAGTTCATTCCTGATCCTAACCTCTCGATTAACCGTGCATTCCACTTCCTAACCACTACGATTGACCCTGTCTCCCCCACACTCTCAGAAAGTTCATTCCTGATCCTAAACCTCTCGATTAACCGTGCATTCCACTTCCTAACCACTCGATTGGACCCTGTTTCTCCACACTCTAAGACATTGCATTCCAGATACTAACCACTCGATTGACCCCTGTCTCCCCCAAAAATATCAGAGAGTGCATTCCCAGATCCTAACACTCGATGGACCTTGTCTCCCGACACCCTCAGACAGTGCATTCCAGAATCTAAGTACTCAATTGACGCTCTCTCCCACACTTTCAGACAGTTCATTCCAGATCCTAACCACTCAATTGACCCTGTCTCCCCCACACGCTCAGGACAGTTCATTCCAGATCCTAACTACTCGATTGACCCTGTCTCCCCGACACTCTCAGACAGTGGCATTCCTGATCCTAACCACATGATTGACACTGTCTCCCCACACTCTCAGAGAGTGAATTCCAGAAAATAAATATTCGACTGAACCTGCCTCGCCGACAATCTCAGACAGTGCATTCCAGACCCTAACCACTCGATTGACACAGTCTCCACCATACTCCCAGACAGTGGCATTCCAGATCCTAACCACTCGATTGACACAGTCTCCCCCAGACACTCAGACAGTTCATTCCAGATCCTAAATACTCGACTGACCCTGTCTAGCCCACACTCTCAGACATTGCGTTCCAGACCCTAACCACTCGATTGCGCCTGTCTCCCCACACTCTCAGACAGTGCGTTCCAGATCCTAACCACTCGATTGACCATGTCTCCCCGACAATCTCAGACAGTGCATTCCAGATCCTAACCACTCGATTGAACCTGTCTCCTCCAAACACTCAGACAGTAGCATTCCTGATCCAAACCACACGATTGAACCTTTCTCCCCCATACTCTCAGACAGAGCGTTTTTCCAGACCCTAAACCACTCGAATGAACCTGTCTCCCCCACACTCTCAGACAGTGCATTCACATCCTAACCACTCGATTGACCCTGTCTCCCCACACTCCAGACAGAGAGTTGCAGATCCTAACCACTCGATTGACCCATGTCTCCACCACACTATCAGGCATGCACTCCAGATCCTAACCACTCGAATTGACCCTGTCTCCCCCCACACTCTCAGACAGTGCATTCCAGTTCCTAACCACTCGATTGACCCTGTTTTCTCCACACTCTCAGACATTGCATTCCAGATCTAACCTCTCGATTGACCCTGTCTCCCCCAAACTATCAGAGACTGCATTCCAGATCCTTAACCACTCGATCGAAACCTGTCTCCCCGACACCCTCAGACAGTGCATTCCAGATCTAAGTACTAGATTGACCCTCTCTCCACCACACTCTCAGAAAGTGGATTCCAGACCCTAACCACTCGATTGAACCGGTCTCCCCCACACTCTCAGACAGTGCGTTCCAGATCCTAAACCACTCGATTGACCATGTCTCCCCCGACAATCTCAGACAGTGCATTCAGATCCTAACCACTCGATTGAACCTGTCTCCTCCACAATCTCCGACGTGCATTCCAGATCTTAACCACTCGATTGACCCCTGTCTCCCCCGCACTCTCAGACAGTGCATTCCAGTTCCTAACCACTCGATTGATCTTGTTTTCTCCACACTCTCAGACATTGCATTCCAGATCCTAACCACTCGATTGACCCTGTCTCCCCGACACTCTCAGACAGTGCATTCCAGATCCTAACCACTCGATTGAACCTGTCTCCCTCCACACTCTCAGACAGTGCGTTACAGATCCTAACCACTCCGATTGACCTGTCTCCCCAAAACTCTCAGACAGTGCTTCCTGATCCAAACCACACGATTGAGCCTGTCTCTCCACCAACTTTCAGACAGTTCATTCCAGATTCTAGCCACTCGTTTGACCCTGTCTCCCCCACACTCTCAGACAGTGCATTCTCAGACCCTAACCACTCGATTGACCTTTCTCCCCCATACTCTCAGACAGAGAGTTGCAGATCCTAACCACTCGATTGACCCTGTCTCCACCACACTATCAGGCAATGCACTCCAGATCCTAACCACTCGATTGACCTGTCTCCCCCACACTCTCAGACAGTGCATTCCAGTTCCTAACCACTCGATTTGACCCTGTTTTCTCCACACTCTCAGACATTGCACTCCAGTATCCTAACCTCTCGATTGACCCTGTCTCCCCCAAACTATCAGAGAGTGCATTCCAGATCCTAACCACTCGATTGAACCTGTCTCCCCGACACCCTCAGACAGTTGCTTTCCAGTCCTAAGTACTAGATTGGACCCTCTCTCCCAACACTTTCAGACAGTTCATTCCAGATCCTAACCACTCGATTGACCCTGTCTCCCCTACACGCTCAGACAGTGCATTCCTGATCCTAACCACTCGATTGACCCCTGTCTCCCGCACACACCTCAGACAGTTCATTCTGATCCTTAACCACTCGATTGACCCTGTCTCCCCCACAATCTCAGACAGTTCATTCCAGATTCTAGCCACTCGATTGACCCCTGTCTAGCCAACACTCTCAGACAATGCGTTCCAGACCCTAACCACTCGATTGGACCCCTGTCTCCCCCCTCACTCTCAGACAGATAATTCCAGATCTCTAAATACTCATTGACCCTTCCTCCCCCAAATTCTCACGCAATGCGTTCCAGACCCTAACCACTCGATTGACCCTGTCTCCCCCTCACGCTCAGACAGTGCATTCAGATCCTAAACACACGATTGACCCTGTCTCCTCCACACTCCCAGACAGTGCACTCCAGATCCTAACTTATCGATTGACCCTGTCTCCCCCACACTCCTAGAGAGTGAATTCCAGATCTAAATATTCGACTGAACCTGCCTCGCCGACACTCTCAGACAATGCGTTCCAGACCCTAACCACTCGATTGTCGCCTGTCTCCCCAACACTCTCAGACTGTGCATTGCAGATTCCTACCCACTCGATAGACACATTCTCCACCACACTCTCATACAGTGCATTCCAGATCCTAACCACTCGATTGCCCTGTCTCCCCACCTCTCAGACAGTTCATTCCAGATCCTAAAATACTCGACTGAACACTGTCTAGCCGAAACTCTCAGACAATGCTTTCCAGACCCTAACTACTCGATTACACCCTGTAATCCCCCACACTCTCAGACAGTGTGTTCCAGATCCTAAAGTCTCGATGATCCTGTCTCCCCCTCACTGAGACAGTGCATTCCACATCCTAACCACTTGATTGACCATGTTTCCCCGACACTCTGAGACAAGGCATTGCAGTTACCTACAGACTTGATTGACCCTGTCTCCCCCACACTCTCAGATGAGCGCATTCCAGATCCTAAACACTCGATTGAACCATGTCTCCCCCACATCTCAGACAGTGCATTCCAGATCCAGAAACCACTCGATTTGAACCTGTCCTCCTCCACTCTCAGACAGTGCGTTCCAGATCCTAACCACTCGATGACACTGTCTCCCCCAAACTCTCAGGCAGCGCGTACCAGATCCTAACCACTCGATTGACCCTGTCTCCACCACACTCTAGACAGTGCATTCCAGATCCTAACCACTCGATTGACCCTGTCTCCACCACACTCTCAGACAGTGCGTTCCAGATCCTAACCACTCGATTGACCCCTGTCTCCACCACACTCTCAGACAGTCCATTCCAGATCCTAAAGACTACCGATTGACCCTGTCACCCCACAATCTCAGACAGTGTATTCCAGACCCTATCCACTCGATTGACCCTGTCTCCCCCCACACTCTCAGTCCAATGCGTTCCAGAACCCTAACCACTGGAATTGACCCTGTCTCAACCACACTCTAAGGCAGTTCATTGCAGATCTTAAATAATCAATTAACCCTTCCTCCCCCTCACCCTCAGGCAATGTGCTCCAGACCCTAACCACTCGATTGTCCCTGACTCCCGACACTCTCAGACAGTGCATTCCAGATCCTAACCACTCGATTGACACTGTCTCCCCCACACTCTCAGACAGTTCATTCCTGATCCTACCACTCGATTGACCCTGTACCTCCAACACTCTCAGACAGTGCATTCCAGACTCCTAACGACTCGATTGACCATGTCTCCCCCCACACTCTCAGAGAGCGAATTCCAGAAAATAAATATTCGACTGAACCTGCCTCGCCGACACTCTCAGACAGTGCGTTCCAGATCCTCAAACCACTCGATTGACCCCTGTCTCCCCACATCTCAGGTAGTGGCACTCCAGATCCTAACCACTCGATTGACTCTGTCTCCACCACACTCTCAGACAGTGCCTTCCAGATCCTAACCATTCGAATGACCCTATCTCCACCACACTCTCAGACAGAGCGTTCCAGATCCTAAACCACTCGATTGACCCGGTCTCCACCACACTCTCAGACAGTGCATTCCAGATCCCTAACGACTCGATTGACCCATGTCTCCCCCACACTCTCAGAGAGCGAATTCCAGAAAATAAATATTCGACTGAACCTGCCTCGCCGACACTCTCAGACAGTGCGTTCCAGATCCTAACCACTCGATTGACACAGTCTCCACCACACTCTCAGACAGTGGATCTAGACCCCTAACCACTCGATTGACCCCTGTCTCCCCCACACACACAGACAGTTCATTCCAGATCCTAAATACTCGATGACCCTGTCTCCCCCACGCTCTCAGACAATGCATTCCAGATCCTAAAGTCTCGATGATCATGTCTCCCCCTCACTGAGACAGTGCATTCCAGATCCTAACCACTCGATTGACCCTGTCTCCCCCACACTCACAGACAGAGCGTTCCAGATCCTAACCACTCGATTGACCCTGTCTCCCCCACACTCTCAGACAGTGCACTCCAGATCCTAACCACATCGATTGACCCTGTCTCCCCCACACTCTCAGGTAGTGCACTCCGATCCTAACCACTCGATTGCCTCTGTCTCCACACACTCTCAGACAGTGCCTTCCAGATCTAACCATTCGAATGAACCCTATCTCCACCACACTCTCAGACAGAGCGTTCCAGATACTAACCCACTCGATTGACCCGGTCTCCACCACACTCTCAGACAGTGCATTCAGATCCTAAACATTCGATTGACCCTGCTCCCCCACACTATCAGACAGATAATTCCAGATCCTAAATACTCGATTGAACCTCTCTCCCCACACTCTCAGACAGTACATTCCATATCCTAACCACTTGATTAACCCTGTCTCCCAACACTCTTCAGACAGTGCATTCAGATCCTAACTACTCGATTGACCCTCTCTTCCCCCACACTCTCCAGACAGTGCATTCCAGATCCTAAACACACGATTGACCCTGTCTCCTCTATACTCCAGACAGTGCATTCCAGATCCTAACTAATCGATTGACCCTGTCTCCCCACACTCTCAGAGAGTGAATTCCAGATCCTAAATATTCGACTGAACCTGCCTCGCCGACACTCTCAGACAATGCATTCCAGACCCTAACCACTCGATTGTCGCCGTCTCCCCAACACTCTCAGACTGTGCATTGCAGATCCTACCCACTCGATTGGACACATTCTCCACCACACTCTCAGACTGCATTCCAGACCCTAACCACTCGATTGGCCCGTTCTCCCCCACACTCTCAGACAGTTTCATTCCAGATCCTAAATACTCGACTGACACTGTCTAGCCGAAAACCTCTAGACAATGCGTTCCAGACCCTAACTACCTCGATTACACCTGTATCCCCCACACTCTAAAGACAGTGTGTTCCAGATCCTATAAGTCTCGATTGATCCGGTCTCCCCCTCACTGAGACAGTGCATTCCACATCTAACCACTTGATTGACCATGTTTCCCCGACACTCTGATACAAGGCATTGCAGTTCCTACAGACTTGATTGACCCTGTCTCCCCACCTCTCAGAGAGCGCATTCCAATCCTACCCACTCGATTGACCATGTCTCCCCCACAATCTCAGACAGTGCATTCCAGATCCGAACCACTCGATTGAACCTGTCTCCTCACACTCTCAGACAGTGCGTTCCAGATCCTAACCACTCGATTGACACTGTCTCCCCAAACTCTCAGGCAGCGCGTACCAGATCCTAACACTCGATTGACCCTGTCCTCCCCACACTCTCAGAGAGCGCATTCCAGATCCTAACACTCGATTGACCATGTCCTCCCCACAATCTAGACAGTGCATTCCAGATCCGAACCACTCGATTGAACCTGTCTCTCCACACTACTCAGACAGTGGTTCCAGATCCTAACCACTCGATTGACACTGTCTCCCCCAAACTCTCAGGCAGTGCATTCCAGATCCTAACCACTCGATTGACCCTGTCTCCACCACACTCTCAGACAGTGCGTTCCAGATCCTAACCACTCGATTGACCCTGTCTCCACCACACTCTCAGACAGTGCGTTCCAGATCATATCCATTCGATTGACCCTGTCTCCCACCACTCTCAGACAGTCCATCCAGATCCTAAAGACTCGATTGACCCTGTCACCCCACAATCTCAGACATTGTATTCCAGACCCTATCCACTCGATTGACCCTGTCTCCCCCACACTCTCAGTCAATGCCTTCCAGACCCTAACCACTGGATTGACCCTGTCTCCACCACACTCTAAGACAGTTCATTGCAGATCTTAAATAATCAATTAACCCTTCCTCCCCTCACCCTCAGGCAATGTGCTCCAGACCCTAACCACTCGATTGACCCTGACTCCTGACACTCTCAGACAGTGCATTCCAAGATCCTTACCCACTCGATTGACACTGTCTCCCCCACACTCTCAGACAGATCATTCACTGATCCTACCACTTGATGACCCTGTCTCCGCCACACTCTCAGTTAGTGCGTTCCAGATCTAACCACTCGATTGACCCTCTCTCCCCCACAACTCTCAGACAGTGCACTCGAGCACTCCTCCTAACATTCGATTGACCCTGTCTCCCCCACCCCCCACATAGACAGATAATTCCAGATCCTAACTACTCGATTGACCCTCTCTCCCCCACACTCTCAGACAGTGCATTCCAGATCCTAGCACTCGAATGACCCCTGTCTCCTCCACACTCCCAGACAGTGCATTCCAGACCCTAACCACTCGATTGTCGCCTGTCTCCCCAACACTCTCAGACTGTGCATTGCAGATCCTACCCACTCGATTGACACATTCTCCACCACACTCTCAGACTGCATTCCAGACCCTAACCACTCGATTGGCCCTGTCTCCCCCACACTCTCAGACAGTTCATTCCAGATCCTTAAATATCGACTGACACTGATTAGCCGAAACTCTCAGACAATGCGTTCCAGACCCTAACTACTCGATTACCACTGTATCCCCCACACTCTAAGACAGTGTGTTTCCAGAATCCTAAAGTCTCGATTGATCCGGTCTCCCCCTCACTGAGACAGTGCATTCCACATCCTAACCACTTGATTGACCATGTTTCCCCGACACTCTGAGACAGGCATTGCAGTCCTACAGACTTGATTGACCCTGTCTCCCCCACACTCCAGAGAGCGCATTCCAGATCCTAACCCACTCGATTGACCATGTCTCCCCCACAATCTCAGACAGTGCATCCAGATCCGAACCACTCGATTGAACCTGTCTCCTCCACACTCTCAGACAGTGCGTTCCAGATCCTAACACTCGATTGCACTGTCTCCCCCAAACTCATCAGGCAGTGCATTCCAGATCCTAACCACTCGATTGACCCTGTCTCCACCACACTCTTCAGACAGTGCGTTCCAGATCCTAACCACTCGATTGACCCTGTCTCCACCACACTCTCAGACAGTGCGTTCCAGATCATATCCATTCGATTGACCCTGTCTCCCACCCACTCTCAGACGTCCATTCAGATCTAAAGACTCGATTGACCCTGTCACCCCACAATCTCAGACATTGTATTCCAGACCCTATCCACCTTCGATAGACCCTGTCTCTACCCCCACACTCTCAGTCAATGCCTTCCAGACCCCTAACCACTGGATTGACCCTGTCTCACCACACTCTAAGACAGTTCATTGCAGGATCTTAAATAATCAATTAACCCTTCCTCCCCCTCACCCCTCAGGCAATGTGCTCCAGACCCTAACCACTCGATTGACCCTGTCTCCCCCGACACCTCTCAGACAGTGCATTCCAGCCCCTAACCACTCGATTGACCCTGACTCCCTGACACTCTCAGACAGTGCATTCCAGATCCTAACCACTCGATTGACCCTGTCTCTCCCCACACTCTCAGACAGTTCATTCCTGATCCTACCACTTGATTGACCCTGTCTCCCCCCACTCTCAGACAGTGCATTCCAGATCCTAACCACTCGATTGACCCTGTCTCCCCCACACTCTCAAGACAGTGCACTCCAGATCCTAAACATTCGATTGACCCTGTCTCCCCCACACCATCAGACAGATAATTCCAGATCCTAACTACTCGATTGACCCTCTCTCCCCCACACTCTCAGACAGTGCATTCCAGATCCTAAGCACTCGATTGACCCTGTCTCCTCCACACTCCCAGACAGTGCATTTACGACCCTAACCACTCGATTGACGCCTGTCTCCCCAACACTCTCAGACTGTGCATTGCAGATCTACCCACTCGTTCCCCCTCGATTGACACATTCTCCACCACACTCTCAGACTGCATTCCAGACCCTAACCACTCGTTGGCCCTGTCTCCCCCACACTCTCAGACAGTTCATTCCAGATCCTAAATACTCGACTGGCACTGATTAGCCGAAACTCTCAGACAATGCGTTCCAGACCCTAACTTACTCAATTACACCTGATTCCCCACCACTCTCAGACAGTGTGTTCCAGATCCTAAAGTCTCGATTGATCTTGTCTCCCCTCACTGAGACAGTGCATTCACATCCTAACCGCTTTGATTGACATGTTTCCCCAACACTCTGAGACAAGGCATTGCAGTTCCTACAGACTGATTGACCCTGTCTCCCCACACTCTCAGAGAGAGCGCATTCCAGATCCTAACCACTCGATTGACCATGTCTCCCCCACAATCTCAGACAGTGCATTCCAGATACGAATCCACTCGATTGACCTGTCTTCCTCCACACTCTTCAGACAGTGCGTTCCAGATCCTAACCACTCGATTGACACTGTCTCCCCCAAACTCTCAGGTGCGCGTACCAGATCCTAACCACGCGATTGACCCTGTCTCACCACACTCTCACACGTGCGTTCCAGATCATATCCATTCGATTGACCCTGATCTCCACCCACTCTCAGACAGTCCA